>NW_028261390.1:9948530-10016030 GCF_051295495.1 Thamnophis sirtalis
TGAAGCAACACTCACTTAGCAACCGAAATGTTGGGTTCTGTAAAGTCTAGGATTGCCTGTATATCTGAAAGAACTTTCATTGACTTGGTTCAACCTGTTGTCCAAATAACAGCTACTGTGATTAATAGGCATGTCAGGCTAAGACCGAAAAGACCAAAGAACAATCGAGTTAGTATTTAGTTCCTTATCTGCTTACTCACAACAGACAGAATCTTGCCAAAGTAAACTTTTAAAGCTCTCAGCCTAACGGCTATATCCTGAAAGATTCTAGGGAGTGGCTATCCTAACCCTCTTCTTCTGCCTCTTATCCAACTCCAGGCTCTGATGTCTCTTGGCTCATCTACTCCTTGGCATGTGCTCCTTCCTTCCTGGGAAACTGCTCCTTCTTTATAGTCCCATCACACGTCCTCTTCTCCATGGCCGTCAACTCTCACGTCGCCTTTCCATTTGAAAGGCCGCCAGAATATAGGCCTTTATATAGAAAGCTAGTATTCTGACCTACCGTAGGCTTCCCCAGCGGCACGAAGTCGAGTCCTCATCCCGATAAACCCCTCTTATTCAATTTACAGTGAATTCCTCTCCAGCAAAGTCTTTCCTCTCCCACAGCCTTTCAAGATGGTTCACAATTACCGAACCTTTATCGGGCTAGGAGAGTGGCCAGGCAGATATCGTTCAGACGCCGCAATACTTGGCAAGAATGCAGGAATGAACTAAGTGTCTCCTGCAAACTCCACTCCCCTTTCGCTCCTCTTTTATTCCCTATGGGAGGGGCCATTCACCGTCCACCTGTGGCCTTACTCCCAAGTCGACCCTAGTTCTTTAGCTGTTCCCTTTGTCTGGCAATTCTGTGCATGGAAGCCTCCTGCAGCACCCTGCTGGCCAAAACGAGGCATGGGGGGGGGCTGCATGCACCCCGACCACACTATTTTGACCTGGACAGCCTCCTGCAGCACCTTGAAAACAGGGCGTGGGGGCCATGCGCAGACCCCCTGTGCCCCGTTTTTGCTAGCAGAAGCATCCCGAGTCTGTCCTTTGCTATTTCCAGGGCGGTCCTGTGGGCCAGATCTAAGCACCCTGCGGGCCGGATCCGGCCCATCCAGCCTCAAGTTTGACACCCCTGGTCCAAGTAAACAAATGAAAGAAGTATCTCTTTCCTCCCTATTATGTGTAGGAGAACAATTAGGTAACTTTATCACCTAAACCAGATCAAGTTCTGCATTCAGATTCTAATGGGCTTGACCACTTCAGGTGCCCACAGAGATAAGTAAATAAACAGAATGCTCCAATCCAAATAAGCTTTTCTTACAGTAATTGCAGATGTTAGTGCAACTCTGAGGCTTTGGCCTAATGATACCTTATATTCTTAACTCATTTTTTTTTAATGTTGCAAGTTGTTTTGAAGAATAGAAACCACAGGGTAGATTTGCACAGAGCATTACTCAGGAAGAAAGACGAGGCTAGCCCTGGGACGTCAAGAAATAAAATCAGGGTTATAAGCTGGTTTATTGATTTGATTCCCACCCAGTTTTTTTTTTCCTGTTCTCACAAGGCTTCTGCAAAACCTTAATGGGGACGTTGCAGTTCTCTTGCAAAGGAAAAGCTGAAATGCAATTTAACAAAAATTGATATTCCAGCACTTTTTGTCTGAAATACGCTCTTTCTGGTCTGCAAGGATCGCACTGTAGAGCAGGGGTGTCAAACTCGATTTCATTGAGGGCCGCAACGGGGTTGTGTTTGACCTCAGGGGGGCCAAGATGGATATGGCCAGCTCAACATCACTGGTGCCTGGGGCGGACTAAGCGCTCTGCCAGAGAAAAGGGGCTCCCGAGCTCTGTTCTTGGCTGGGACGGCCTCCTGCAACCCTCTGCCAGCAAAACAGAGCTCGGGAGGGCCACGTTTTTGCTGGCAGAAGTACCATGGGCCAGTCCTTTGCCATTTCCAGGGCAACCTTGCTGGCCAGATCTAAGCATCCCGTGGACCGGATCTGGCCCCCGAGCCTTGAGTTTGACATCCCTGCTGTACAGGAAGGATAATTGCACTGAGGTGGCACAGTGGTTAGAGTGCAGTACTGCTGGCTACTTCTGCTGACTGTCAGCTGCCTGTAATTTGGCGGTTCGACTCTCACCAGGCTCAAGATTGATTCATCCTTCCATCCTTCCGAGGTGGGTAAAATGAGGACCCAGATTGTTGGGAGCAAGAGGCTGACTCTGTCAACCGCTTAGAGAGGGCTGTAAAAGCACTCTGAAGCGGTATATACGTCTAAGTGCTAGTGCTGTAACGGTGAACCTATGGCACGCATGCCAGATGTGGCACGCAGAGCCCTCTCTGTGGGCACATGCACCATTTCCAGCTGCTTTTCTGGTTTCTGTTGCACTGGCCAGCTGGTCTTCGCGGGTGCCAGAGCACTGGAAAGCATCCTGAAAACAGCCAAAAAATATCCCGAAAACAGCCTGAAAAAATGGCCAAAAAACCAGGCTATTTTCCGGGCTGTTTTTCAGGCTGTATTTTGGGCAGTAATGGCTGGGAAAACCGCCTGAAAATGCCCCCCAAATGGTCGAGAAAGTGGCAAAAATGGCCAAAAAAAGAGGCATGCGCGTGTTTTCAGGTTTCCAGCGCTCTGGTGCGCACACAAGTACACATGCACAGTTTGGGCACTCAATGCTGAAAAGTTTTGCCATCACTGTGTTAGTGGTATAATCAAACCAAAATTGTGCCATGCAGCTGTGCCCAGAGAGAAACTGGTCTCAGAATATGCAGGTCTATTGAGAAGAACTGAATGCATTTCTTGCTAGATTCATTTAAAAGTGATGCCAAGGAGTTATGAACCATAGGCAGAATTCGGGACAGCAGGATTCCCCAGCTTCTATCTCATCAGCCAAAACACCAGGAAGGAACTGCAGGAAATGGCAAAGCAAGTTCTTTAGCCTGGCAGATAATTAAGACGCAATTGTTCTAGGGAGATAATTACAAAGGATGTTGTCAACTCATCCCTCCTACGCCAGTGCAGCAAAACTGACACCTGACTAAAGGAGCACAGGTTGTCCGTCACTGATAACCATTCATTTAAGGATCATTCAGTTACAATGGCACTGGGAAAAGTGATTCATGACCATTGTTCACACTTATGACCGTCCCCGTGGTCACATCCAGATGCACGGCAAATCGTATTTATGATGAGTGAAGTTTCCCAGGTCATGCGATCCACTTTTTTTTTTTTTTCATTTTTTTATTTATTTTCAAGACAAACATACGAATCCTCCTTCTTTACATACTGTAGAAAGCGTATCAGTTGGTTACAAAAGGCTTTTGTGCATCTCTTCCACCGCCATCAGGTATAATTCATATTAACTCTAGTATCTTAACTCAGATGTTTATACATATTACCATCATCATACCTCCACTTTTATTTGACCATGATTGTTTAAACGTCCTTCATCATAAAATATAGCAAAATTTAATACATAACCACATACTGGCATTTCATTTACTTATTTATAAAATCCTCCATTAACACTTATATCCTTATATCCTTTTCTAGCTAAACATCCATAATATTTAATTCCAAAATTTTTTAATCCTCCTTTCCAAATCCCTGTTTACAATTTACATCCAGTTTCCTTATATTACATACATACATACATACATACATACATACATACATACATACATACATACATACATATTATCATTATCCTTTCTTTATTTGACTATATCCTATATCATAACATTTCCCCCCTAATAATCAAAACTTAACTGGGTCTAATTTAGTTCTTTTTTATTGTTATTATTATTATTAACCTTTATATATAATCCAAAAGGATTTCTAGCCTTCCCTTCACGGGCATCATTCAATATTCATATCCAATTATTGCTTATCATAACACTACACATTGTATACATTACTACCATTATCATTTTTTTTATTTAACTGTACCTATTGTCACTAATTTTAACTAGGTTTATCTAGTTTTAAATTATACTCTAAATCATGCGATCCACCTTTTGTGGTCTTCGGACAAGCAAAATCAACGGGGGAAGTCAGATTCACTTTACAACTGTTTTATTAACTTAGCAACGGCGATTCACTTAACCACGGTGGCAGGAAAGGTCGTAAAACGAGGCAGAACTCATTTAGCAACCATCTCACTTAGAGCCACATAAATTTTGGGCTTCACATTGCAGTCCTAAATTGAGGGCTACCTGTATTTTACCAGATTTTCAAACAGGAAATGTTTCGGATACGCTCACCTCGACTTACACATGATTTATGGAATGAGCTCAGTTTCCTGGCTCTGCACAACACCCAGGAGCTCAGACAATGCTTCCCTCAAGCTACAATGTAACCAGAATGCTTATATAGGACTACGGGCATGGGTTTTTTTGGGGGGGGGAGCCAAAAGGATAAGAAACACTGAAAAGCAAAGGAGACATTAAAGTTTTGGATTTTTCACCTGTCGTTGCTACCCTTTCACCCAAGGAATTTAATATCATCTTATGTTTTACCACACCAGTGGAAGGTAGCTTAGCCTGAGTACAGCTGAAGTAGCCCAGGGAGTGAAAAATATTTAAACAGGCTCTGCTTTACTCTCAATGAGGTCACCTAAGGTCGCAGAACCAACTCTCTTGCACCCAGCAATACCCTTGTTCATAATTTCCCTTGTCCCCAGTCCGGCTCTCCTATTTAACACAGAACAAAGATGATTAGGGGATTGCAGGCTAAAACATATAAAGGGCAGTTGCTGGAACTGAGTATGTCTAATTTAATGAAAACTAGGGGAGTAGGGGGTGACATGATAGCAGTCTTCCTATATCTAAAGGTAAAGGTTCCCCTTGCACATATGTGCTAGTCGTTCCTGACTCTAGGGGGCGGTGCTCATCTCCGTTTCAAAACCGAAGAGCCAGCGCTGTCCGAAGATGTCTCCGTGGTCATGTGGCCGGCATGACTAAATGCCGAAGGTGCACGGAACGCTGTTACCTTCCCACCAAAGGTGGTCCCTATTTTTCTACCTGCATTTTTACCTGCTTTCGAACTGCCAAGTTGGCAGAAGTTGGGACAAGTAACAAGAGCTCTCTCCGTTACGGATTCGAACCGCCGACCTTTCTGATCGACAAGCTCAGCGTCTTAGCCACTGGGGCACTAAGAGGCTGCCACAAAGAAGAGGGGTCAACCTGTTCTCCAAAGCACCTGCGGGCAGGACAAGAAGCAATGGATGGAAACTAATCAAGGAGAGAAGCAACCTAGAACTAAGGAGAAATTTCTTCTAACTGGCAGTTAAGACAATTAATCAGTGGGACAACTTGCCTCCAGAAGTTGTGAGTTCTTCAACACTGGAAGTTTTTTTTTATATTAAATGTTTTATTTCATTTTTCATTTTCATTTCATACAAGACACTGGAAGTTTTTAAGAAGAGATTGGACAGCCATTTGCCTGAAATGGTGTAGGGTTTCCCGCCTGAGCAGGGGGTTGGACTAGATGACCTCCAAGGTCCCTTCCAACTCTGTTAATCTGTTATTCGGTTATGTTTTTTTCCGGCTCCAGTGGTTTAAGCACAAACTCCTTGGGGATTTTCCCAGCATTCAATTAAAAATAAAAATAAAAAAAAACCCAGGCGCTTAGGGCTCCAACGCCGCAGGGAGCCATAGGTCAGGTGCTGCTTTCCAAAGCGCCCGAGGCTGCTGGGTCAGCCGGGAAGAGCTCCCCGCGTGTCGCCCCCCGCGGGCGCCGGTCTTACCTACCCGAGGAAGGTGATGTACTTGGGGTCGGTGATGAGGTTGGAGTCGAGGGTGACGGAGAGGAAAAACGGGCTGACTTGCCGCGCCGGCTGGAGGCTCAGCTGGAAGCTCAGCGCCGCCGCCCCGTCTTCCCGCCGGCCCGGCTCCGTTGTCAACGACCCCGCCGCGTCCCGCACCGGCCAGCCGCACAGGTGCAACAGCGGTAGCAACAGCAGCAGCAGCGGCGGCGGCATCTTGGGAGGCGGAGAGAGCGAGAGAGAGCGCTCCGTTTAGTGCCGGCTCGGCTCTTTCTCTCTGCTCGGCCGCCGGAGAAGGGCGAGCGCGCGGTTTCCCCCTCCCAACCCAGCGGCTCGGCCTCCCGCGAGTGAAGGACGCCCGTCGTTCAAGCGCTTGTGGCCGGCTGAGGCGAGGCAGGAGGCGACGCCCGCCCACGCCCAGCTGCGGCTCCCACACCCTGCTTGAGGTGTGCTCTCCTCATCCCTCTTTGCTCGGCTACTAACCCTGGTTAAAACAAGCTACTAACCATGGTTAAAACAAATTGGTAACCCTGGTTAAAACAAGCTACTAAGCCTGGTTAAAACAAGACACTAACCATGGTTAAAACAAGCTACCAGCCATGGTTAAAAGGCAACAGTAAAAATATTGGGTTTGTGAGGAGCTGAAGGACAGAGAATGGAAGTAATGATCTTCCTCCCATATTTGGGCATACTGGGGGTTGTAAAAAATCTTGTATGTATGTATGTATGTATGTATGTATGTATGTATGTATGTATGTATGTATGTATGTATGTATGTATGTATGTATGTATGTATACACCAGGCCCTGGTAGCCCTGCTTAAAACAAGCTGCTAACCATGGTTAAAACAAGTTGGTTAAAACAAACCACCAGCCATGGTTAAAACAAGCCACTAACCATGGTTAAAACAAGATACCGGCCATGGTTAAAACAAGCTACTAACCCTGGTTAAAACAAGTTGGTAACCCTGGTTAAAACAAACCACCAGCCACGGTTAAAACAAGCCACTAACCACGGTTAAAACAAGCCACAGTTTTGCCGAAAACTGTCCCTGGAGAGGCTTTGAACAACAACAAAAAAGTCTCACTAGAGCAAAAGTGGCTTCAGGGATGGTTTTCTCATTTAGTGACTGTTCCAAGTTGCAACGGCACTGGAAAAGTGACTTACGACCCTTTTTTGACCCTGAATGACAACTATTCCCCTCTATAAATAAAATCCTGATTTAGCCTTTTGAGATGATCACAGCGGAGACATTTTTGAAGCCCTGGCCTGAATCCAACCCTCCCCAGTCCAGAAAACTTTCATTTAGTGGCACATGGCCATGACCTTAAAAAAAAAAAAGAAGCATATTTCTAATTTTGCACATTTTGGAAGTAGGAAATTTGCACCCTGTTTTTGAGCATGTTGTAGGGACGCGGTGGCTCAGGGGTTAAAACGCTGAGCTTGTCGATCAGAAAGGTTGGCAGCTCGGCGGTTCGAATCCCTAGTGCCGCGTAACGGAATGAGCTCCCGTGACTTGTCACAGCTTCTGCCAACCTAGCAGTTCGAAAGCAGGTAAAAATGCAAGTAGAAAAATAGGAACCACCTTTGGTGGGAAGGGAACAGCATTCCGTGCGCCTTCAGTGTTTAGTCATGCCGGCCACATGATCACGGAGACGTCTTCAGACAGCGCTGGCTCTTCGGCTTTGAAACAGAGATGAGCACTGCCCCCTAGAGTTGGGAACAACTAGTACCTATGTACGAGGGGAACCTTTACCTTTTACCTTTGAGCATGTGCAAATCGCTGCCATTTTGTAGTTACGTACATGACTCTTGGGCATCTGGACATGAGTAAAAGGACCAAGTGATGTCACAACATAATTTGTGTCTGCCCAGTGGGGTAATGAAACCCATGATGCCATTGTGGCTTCTCCTTGCCATCTGTGTGAATTCATTGTAACAGCCGTTTTCTTTGGCTATTAACCGAAAGGGGAATTAGCTGGGAGAAACAATACATTTTGAGAAAGCAGAAGAAAAGGATGTGGAATGCATTAGTGGGTAGGTTTTCAGGAATAGAAAAATTACATTTTCTAAACATTATGTTTTAACCTGGGAACCTATACAGATAGTCCTTGACTTACAACAGTTCATTTACTGACCTTTCAAAGTTACAACAGCGCTGAATGTAGCGACTTATGACTGTGTTTCACAGTTACGACCTTTGCAGCATAGCTGTAAAATCATATCTGGTCACGTGATTTACTACATAAATTCCAGTCCCGTGTTTGGTCGTAAATTGGGGACTAATTATACTGCTATATCCCGAACCTTTAGAAGTTATCTCTAGATTGAGTAACTGCAATATTATGTGCAAAGATAAAAAATGGCTCATAAGGAAGTTGGTTGAGTAAATCCTATCTAACAGAAGTGCTGCATCCATCTTAGTTTGTAAGAGAGAGTCAAGTTTTCATTCTTCTTATGATTGCCAGTTCTTGCTGAGGCAAGAAAAGTTGTAAAATGGGACAAAATTCCCTTAACAAATGTCTCACTTACCATAAATTTGGGGGGCGAAAGGACTACCACAGTCATGTGGTCTGTTCAACTAACCATGGTTAAAGCAGTTCCTTTCAAGGATAGATGAACCCAGCCATTGTATTGATGCCCAATTTGTGCTACTCAATATCTAGAGTTTTTGTATTTTAGGGCAAATGCATACCTGTTTTATTTAAAGATTAGCTGATAACTCGAAATTGCCTGGATATTTATATATAGGGGGAAAATGTCCAGACCAAACGTAATTTCTAATGTTGGATTTTCCCCCTTACCAGAGCTAGCCCCCTTGTGGAGTACTGTGAATCCGTTACCATGACAACTCTACTGCGCTGTACATTAGAAGTCATTTTAAGGCACAACAGGCTGTATCTTAATAGAACACACACTCCGAAGGGTGTTAGGTGTGTGTTACCCCCACGACATTTGTTTCCAGAGAGTAAATCATCTGTGTATCAAGTTTGGTTGAAATTGCTCGAGGCATTCCAGAGTTATGCTGGAACATAAACACATACACACACAGTCGTGTGTGTGTGTGTGTGTATAAATAATTTGGCTGAACTAAAATGTGGTATGAGGCTGGGTTGTGCCAATGAAGAAAATGGTTTGATAAAGCGATGATGGTTGTGTAAATATTGCTGGAGGAAGTTACTCTGATGATGGTTTTACTCAGTCCTCAGTGTGGCAGAATTGTGGCACCGCCTACACTTAGAGAAGAGCCCAGTCACAAACTGTCTACAACAGGTTTTTCAAGTATTGACTAATTGCCGAGGTATAGTCCTAGTGACCACCCAAACACAACTGAAGTGGCTGTGAAATCTTTTTTTTTTAGTTTAATTGTTTTAAACAAAAATACAAAAAAAGAATAATCTTTCCTTACATCTTGTAGAAAGCGTGTCGATTGGTTACAAATACCTTTTGTGTGTTTCTTCCACAATCATTACATATACTTCATTCAAATTGAATTGTACAATTGAATTGTACATCTTAAATCAAAAAATTTTAAATGTATTTTACTATCACTGTACCACAATTCTCATTTAATTACAATTATTTAAACGTGCTTTTATCTAAAATCATTTGTATTTAAAGACACAACCACCTACTGGCATTCATTTGCAATTTCAATAAACCTCCAATGACTTTACACCTTTGTAACATATTCTGAAACAAAATCAGTTAATAAGATATCTAAGTATCCCCCCTTCCCCCCCTAACTCACAATTTAAAGTTTATATCCAATTTGCTTTTACAAGTACAACACACACATATATATTATTACACATTATTCATTAACATTTCCTTGTTATTATTGTAGTTAACTAAAAATTATTTACTATTTATATCACCTCTCCTCTCATCAGGCCCAAAAGAAATTAAACCTTTATAGCAAGCTCTAAACAAAATTTATTAATAAAATTTATGGGTTTTTTCCCTAAGTCCCAAATTACAATTTATATCCAAGTTATTTTTACTAATTAAGGTTATCATTTCATTATTATTATTGTAGTTAATTATATGTTAACAAAATGAACATTTAATAAGAATCTAAAACAATCTACAAAATGCTAACATTCCTACTTATTAATCACCAAAAATATCCATTAACATTTCCTTGTTATTAAGTGGCTGTGAAATCTTAATGGCCTTTAAATACAACTTTTATTTTTCTCAATGTGAGAATCTTGTGGCTTTTACAATGATCACGAACGGAAATGTCACAGCCACCCAGGCACACAACTCAAGCACAGGTTTCAGAATTTGCGAGAATATTGACGAATTTCTCAGTCACTCCCATACACACCATACTTGAAATGAACACTACGTTTTCTCTGAAAGTCTTGAGGAAGGATGAAGTTGCAAATCATGGGAAGTGAGATAGGGGCAGGAAAGTCCAACATTTTTAGCCACCAGGACTACAGTTTAAAACAGATTTACAAAATAGATGCTTCAGGAAAAATAAAGTTTGGGCTGGACTAATAAAAGAACATCGTAAGAGGAGATAGGATTTTCAGAATCTGGCGCTAGGAACAAGTAAGAGGGTATTTGTCCATGTTGTAAGTGCACATAAGTCCATTTTGGATGGCCCAAGCACAGGCAGCATAACAAGAAATAGGCATTACCTATTAGCATTTGCATCTATGATCATATTGCAAAGCTTATATCCCAGTTGTTTCCTTATTACCTCGTATTTTTCGGAGTATAAAACGCACCAGAGTATAAGACGCACCAAGGTTTTAAAGAGGCAAATTAAAAAAAAGTTTTTGCACTCTGCAAACCTTCCCAAAATGGTCCATTTTTCATGAAAACGGGCACAATTTTTGTCAAAAAAAGGTCATGAATAACTTTTAGGAGGCTTATAGAATACTCCTAAGGGCTGGGGGGCAAAATTGAGCAAAAAACGTCCTGTTTTTTGCTCATTTTTGCCCTCCCCGGCCCCCACGAAAGCCTCCTAAATGCTATCCACAGTCATTTTGGTGAAAGGGGCAAGGTTTCGGGAGGCAAAAAATGCTGTATTCAGTGTATAAGACGCACCTAGATTTTCACCCTTTTTTGAGGGAAAAAGGTGCGTCTTATACTCCGAAAAATACGGTATTTTTTCTGACCTTTGTCCAGCTGTTACACAACCTTGCCAATATTTACAATTGTCTCCTTAAATGTTTTAGTGATGGCTCCTCAAACCTACTTTCATTGTCAGCATTGGCTTTCCTTTTAGCCAGCGATCTTCCAGTGTTCTCCTTTTGATCTTTTTTTGAAATATATTTTGTACAAATGCACATTCCCTAAGGAGACAAAGTCAGATATCTTTGTATATGAACCAGGCCATCGTATTTAGCCACTGCGCGGGTGGCTTTTCTTGAGCCACTGTGATTAATAATGATAGTTTACGTCTGGTTTAGAGCCTCCATGGGCGTGTGGCTTTGCCTGTGCTAGTAATGACTACCTTTTAATATCTTTACATTTTGCTTATACATATATTTTTCAGTCTTGCTTGGGGTGGGTTACTTTTTTTAACAATCATAGTTAAAAATATTTAAAAACAATTAATTGGCACAGTATACCAAATCATGAATTAATCATTAGACATGATTTGACATGGTACTCTATGGTAAAATATGTTGGCTAATTTGTGGCACTAACATATGGTGTGAATATAGCCACGGCAGAGGTAGTATTCAGCAGGTTCTGACCAGTTCTGGAGAACCGGTAGCGGAAATTTTGAGTAGTTCGGAGAACCGATAAATACCACCTCTGACTGGCCCCGCCCCCATCTAGTCTCTGCCTCCCGAGTCCCAGCTGATCGGGAGGGAATGGAGAATTTGCAGTATCCTTCCCCTGCCACACCCACCAAGCCATACCACACCCACCAAGCCACGCCCACAGAACCAGTAGTAAAAAATTTTGAATCCCACCACTGAGCCAGGGAGTTACTCAGATAGATAAAACTATTTGAAAATGCATTTCATATATAGCAAATATAGACAAGTCATGTCAATTATGCTATTATAATTCTCCCGATAATCTCCAAAATAGATTTCAAAGAAAGAATAAATTTAGTTTTCCAAGATGATCTTGTTAAGTCATGAAGAAATCCAATAAAGATAGTGACACCGAAATGAAATGCAAAAATCATGTCATTAATGGCAATATCTCTGAAAGATAAAATACAATGCAGATGGCCCCCCCCCCCAAAAAAGGAATTTCATTATGCGCAAAACAAAACGTGCTGATGATTTTTTTTAAAAAAAATATTTTCTGAGGTATAAACTTTATTACATTTATATATACAGTTTAAGTACACGCAGTGATCAAGGCGGGAGATAATCTACTGATTCTTGGATTTACAGAAAAATAAAAAGCCTCATGGAACATCCGTGGGAATTCGCAATAATTCTTCAACTTCTTCTTGTAAAGCCTCAGTTTTCTCAGCCAGGAGCATCTGCATTGAAAGGCAAAAAAGTCAAGCGAATTTTTTACTGTAGTGTATGTATTGTGTCTCTGACATCCTGTAGCTCCCAAGGTGACTTTGTCTGTGGAGATTCTCAGTCATCCAACTCATGGTTGTCCCAATGGTGCTTTTTTTTCAAGAGGCAACTGGACTTTCTGTTTTTTGAAGACGTTTCGCTTCTCATCCAAGAAGCTTCTTCAGCTCTGACTGGATGGTGGGGAATGGAAGGATTTATACCCCTGGCAGACAGCTTGGCCATTTGCATTCTTTGTGTAAATCAGTGGTAGTCAACCTGGTCCCTACCGCCCACTAGTGGGCGTTCCAGCTTTCATGGTGGGCGGTAGGGGTTTGCTGTAACTCTGCTTTATAAATTTTATAAAGTAAAGTTACTTCCCTACTTTATAAATCACCGGATTTATAGATCTCCGGGTGCGCTTCAAGGTGCTAGTTGTCACCTACAAAGCCCTTCATGGTATTGGACCTGGGTACTTGAGAGACCGCCTACTGCCAATTACCTCCACTAGGCCAATAAGATCCCATAGATTAGGCCTCCTCCGAATTCCATCAGCCGGTCAATGTCGACTGGCAACTACCCGGAGGAGAGCCTTCTCGGTGGCTGCTCCGACCCTCTGGAACGAGCTCCCCGTGGAGATTCGTACCCTCACCACCCTTCAGACCTTCCGCATAGCCCTTAAAACCTGGCTGTCCCGACAGGCCTGGGGCTAAAGACTTCAACCCCACCCGAATAGTATGACTGTTGTGCTTTTTAACGATGTATTGTCTTCATGTGTATAACTTGTTTTGTCCTTCCCTCCCCCTGAATTGTGAGCCGCCCTGAGTCCCCTCAGGGAAAAGGGCGGCATACAAATAAAGTTAAATCCAAATCCAAATCCATTACTGTGGGCGGTTAGAAAATTTTACTACTAACAGAGATACAAAAGTGAGCGGTAGGTATAAAAAGGTTGACTACCCCTGGTGTAAATCCTTCCCTTCCCCACCATTCAGTCAGAGCTGAAGAAGCTTCTTGGAGGAGAAGCGAAACATCTTCAAAGAAAAAAACAAGACAGTCCAGTTGCCTCTTGAAAAAAAGCCCCTTCGGGACAGCATCCATTACTTAGAAGGCTCATTGGAGCAGAGGTTAGACTGAACCTTAATGCGTATGGGGCCTCCAATTTTATTTTCTCCCAGATCAATCAAAGCATTTAGGTTAAAACACACACACACACCAAATCATTAGCTTTACTTGCAACAAAGGCAAAATCTGCCACATATTTATGCCTCGCCCACAATTAGTGCAGATCCTCACAATAGATCTGATCCCAACTACCCATCCTTGTAACAAAGGATTATCTTTTTCTAAAGCAACACACACAGTTTATCACAAAGATCAATATCACTCTCTCAAAAACAGCACTGAACTCAGTGGTGGGTTTCAAAAAATTTCGGAAGCTCTTCTGTAGGTGTGGCCTGCTTTCCGGGCCCACTGGTGGAACCTCTTCTAACCGGTTCGGTAGATTTGACGAACCGGTTCTACCGAATAGGTGCGAACTGGTAGGAACCCACCTCTGATTGAACTTCACCCCACTGCCTCAATCCATAACTACTTAAACCAGGGGCTCCCCAAACTTGGCAACTTTAAGACTTTGAAGACCTCTTGATTTAAACCGGGACAAGATGGCTACTTGCCAAAGATGGAGGTTATTTTCACCCTGATTTCTACCGAAGACTATCTAAGACCTCTTCCCGCTTAAAACAGAAGTTGGTCCAGAGCAGGGGTGGATTGCTACTGGCATTACTGCCAGCCCGCAACCTGCGTGCCAGATGTGCGCATGCGCTATTCAATGTAAATGGTTCTTCGCGCATGCGCAGAACAATTTACAGTGAACTGCGCATGCACAGTCAGTAAAATCCAAAATGGCAGCAGCGAGGGAACTGATACAGGGGCGTGGCAGGCCTGGGTCACTGCCGGTTCAGTGACCCATGCCTGAATTCCACTAACTGTTCAGCTGAACCAGGCCAAACCGGCAGCAACCCACCACTGGTCCAGAGTGTCTCGTTATTGCTTTACTTACCTTTGCAGATGAAACTATTTTCCTGGCCTGAGTTCTGGACATATGTTCAACGCTCTTGACTAGAAGTTCTGGATCTGCATTGGCCAAGTGAGCTAAGGTTTTATAGCCTAGGTTGTAGAGTTGCTTGGCTCGAGCCTGTGAAGCAGTGGAGAAGCTAATTAAAGGAGAAGCTAAACAATGGAGCAAGACATTACTCATCAGGAGTGTCCAAGCTTGGCAGCTTTAAGACCTATGGACTTCAATTCCCAGAATTCCCCAACCACAACAGACCCACAATCTCTCCATGCTGAAAAATAAATAGCTGCTAGTATCCATCTTCACCCAGATCTGCAAAGCAGAAATTGATGTCCAAAGCGAAGGGGGCAAAAGTTGAAAGAAAAGCACCCAATCAAGCTACTTCTGAATTCAGGTGTGATATTTACACTGAAGATACTTGTCAATGTGCCATTTCTTTCTGCAACTAGAAAAGTTCAGGAAGTACAGGTGGTCCTTAGGTCCACAGTTGAGCCCAAAATTTCTGTTGCTACGTGAGACAGTTGCTAAGTGAGCTTTGCTTCATTTTACAACCTTCCTTGCCACAGTTGTTAAGTGAATCACTGCAAGTTGTTAATGACACATTTGTTAAATAAATCTGGCTTCCCCATTGACTTTCCTTGTCAGGAGGTTGTAATGATCCATGACCCGTCAAAACCGCGGTCCACAAAAGCGCGATTGACGAAAGCGCGCATATGACGTCATCACAGCGCGACGAAAAAAATTAAAAATTGAAATAAAAATAAAATTAAAGCAAGCCGATTCACATAAAGGTAAGGGTTAGGGTTAGGTTAAGGGTTAGGTTTAGAGCGTTAGGGTTACGTTTACCGTTACGTTAAAGGTTAGCGTTAGGTTTAGCGTTAGGTTAAGGGTTAGGTTTAGGGTTAGATTTAGGCTTAGGTTAAGGGTTAGGTTTAGGTTTGGGGGGGTTAGGGTAAGGTTTTCGCTTTATTTTTACATTTTTCGATCACAGCGCGATGTTTTCGTCGCGCTGTGATGACGTCAAATGCGCGCTTTCGTCGACCGTGATTTTGTCGTCCGCAGTTTTGTGGTGGAACCGTAATGATCCTGGGATACAGCAACCGTCATAAATATGAGCCAGTTGCCAAGCATCTGAATTATGATCATGTGACCATGGGAAGGCTGCTATGGTCATAAGGGGGAAAATGAGCATAAGTCACTTTTTTCAGTGCTGTTCAGTCACTAGATGAACTGTTGAAAGTAGAGGACTACCTCGCAGTGACCAACCAGAAAAAAATGTAGAAGTTATCCTTACATTCTGCTTGGATTTCTGAAAACTCTCATGGTTAAGTTATTTGTAAAAATAATTCATATAAACCAGGGGAGTCAAACTGGTGGTCCTTGGACCAGATGTGGCTGCCTGTTGATCTCCGGGTGCGCTTCAAGGTGCTACTTGTCACCTACAAAGCCCTTCATGGTATTGGATCTGGGTACTTGAGAGACCGCCTACTGCCAATCACCTCCACTAGACCGATAAGATCGCATAGATTAGGCCTCCTCCGAATTCCATCAGCCAGCCAGTGTAGACTGGCAACTACTCGGAGGAGAGCCTTCTTGGTGGCTGCTCCGACCCTCTGGAACGAACTCCCCGTGGAGATCCGGACCCTCATCACCCTCCAGACCTTCCGCCCCGCACTTAAAATCTGGCTATCCCGGCTGGCCTGGGGTTAAAGATTCTAACCCCTACTCGAATTGTATGACTGTTGAGTTCTTAAATGATGTAATGTTTTTATGTTGTAAATTGTTTGTCCTTCCCCCACCCCTTTTGAACTGTGAGCCGCCCTGAGTCCCCCCAGGGAAAAGGGCGGCATACAAATAAAGTGAACTGAACTGAACACAGACCACACCCACCACAGGTCCGCGAAGGCAAAAAACATCGCAATATGTCACGTGACATTAATGGGATGCCCGAGTTTGATACCCATGATATAACCTTTACTAACCTCCAAAACTCCCGCCACCTCCATAAGAGGAATAAGTTCTGCTTTAACACAATAGCTTAGTCTCTTGGTAAGTTCTGGCAGGAGAGCTTTATAAACCCAAAACTCATCCAGCTCCTGTAAGAAAACACATTAGCAACATTTCTGTTTTATTTAGAAAGTTATCAATCAAACTATACTTAATTTCTTCTCTTACTGGGATCCATTAGTTGAATCTAAATGTTTCCAACGGATAAAAGGATTAAACCGGGCCCTACATATTTGAATGTTACAATGTAATAACACAACATCTTTCACATTGCAATAATGAAAGAAAAAATAGCTGTTGGAGAATGTCAATACATTACTGTATTTGCGAAGGGGCAATTTTAGTTTTGCAAGCCACCCAGAGTCACTTAGAGGGAGTGGGTGACCATATAAATTCCAATCAATCAATCAATCAATCATATAAGTAAATTATCAGAGAGATTGGTTTCAAAATGAGATACACAAAATTACATCTCTATGAGTCTGTTATTTTCAATTTGAAAATAATTGAAAAGCAGGGGAGCAAAGTAATACACTGATAATTGGTTTTAACATTAAGAAGGGAAATTTGTATTAGATAATTACCAAAGAAATAATAACTTTTTTCCAAAGAAAAATAATGAATGTTTTTGCCTTGTAGTGAATTATTTAGCAGTTGTACATTACCTCACAAAAATGCAAAACTGAGGAGGAGAATGAAGCCGCTGAATTGAGAAGAGATTGAACAAATCCTCGCGGTATATTAAATTTTTCTGACACGTCCCATATGTTGGTTTCTCTTAATAAGGCATGAAGGATGAGGGACAGGTAAAGTCTATTAACAGTATTACTATCCAGTTCCTAAGAAGATACCAAGTTTATAAAGAAACTAAAAACCACATTAAAGAAAATATTTTGCAAGCTTCTAATTCTCCTTAAAGTTCCTTAAATAAAGTTCCTTATTTAAGTTCCTTAAATAATTTCAGTACATTTCACAATGTAGAAACAATGAAGCATGTATCTAATGGACATAGGTACACTCATTTCCAAAATAGAATTTGCAATATAAATAATGGAAATATAACTGTAGACTTTTTCTGCTGATTCTGAGATTACAATTAAAAAGATTTTCCTGCCAATTCATTCAATATACACAATATCCAATTAATTAGTTTAATTCTTTTATATTTGTACTATTCTTAGATCATGCCTCCAAATTTTGATCATTAGATTATGCATACAGAAGATTACAGTTGAAGTTCACCTTTATTTCAATAGCAATAGCGTTAGCACTTATATACCGCTACGGTGCTTTATAACCTAAGCTGCTTACAGAATCGGCCTATTGCACTGCAACAATCTGGATCCTCATTTTATCAACCTCTGAAGGATGAAAGGATGAGTCAATCTTCAGCTGGTCAGGATCAAACTGCTAAACTGTTGGAAGCCTGCAGTCAGCAGAATTAGCTGCAGTACTGCGTTCCAATCACTGCTCCATCGTGGCAAAGAAATGAAGGAAATATATCTGGTTTTTTTTTCCTCTCCCACAGATTCTACCAACTGTAGCTAGAGCAATAACGGCAATGTTTAAGGTTTAAGGTTTAAGGTTTTATTGGGATTTATATGCCGCCCTTTTCCCTGAGGGGACTCAGGGCGGCTTACAACCACAGGGGAGGGGGGTGCAAGGTCAAAAACAAAACAATATGTGCACAAAGAAAAAATAATAAAACACAACTTTCATTCAGCGATCAAACACTCGGGCGGGTAATTGGAAACCTATCCCCAGGCCTGCTGGGAGAGCCAGATCTTGAGGGCTGCGCGGAAGGTCTGGATAGTGGTGAGGGTACGGATCTCCATGGGGAGCTCGTTCCACAGGGTCGGGGCGGCAACAGAAAAGGCTCTCCTCCGTGTGGTCGCCAGTCGACATTGACTGGCAGATGGAATTCGGAGGAGGCCCAGTCTGTGCGATCTAATTGGTCGATTTAGGGAGGTAATCGGCAGAAGGCGGTCTCTCAAGTACCCAGACCCGCTACCATGGAGTGCTTTAAAGATGGTCATCAGTATCCTGAAGCGCACCCGGAGACCAACAGGCAGCCAATGCAGCTCGCGGAGGACAGGTGTAACGTGGGCGAACCGCGGTGCGCCCACTATCACTCGCGCGGCTGCATTTTGGACTAGCTGCAGTCGCCGGATGCACTTCAGGGGCAACCCCATGTAGAGCCCATTGCAGTATTCCAGTCTAGAGATCACAAGGGCTCGAGTGACTGTTGTGAGAGCCCCCCGGTCTAGGTAGGGCCGCAACTGGCGGACCAGGCGAACCTGGGCAAATGCCCCCCTGGTCACAGCTGACAGCTGGTGATCGAAAGTCAGCTGTGGGTCCAGGAGGACTCCTAAGTTGCGGACCCTATCTGAGGGGTATAAAATTTGACCCCCCAGCCTAAGCGTTGGTATATTAGCCAAATTATTGGGGGGGAAACACAACAGCCACTCGGTCTTATCCGGGTTGAGTACCAGTTTGTTAGCACTCATCCAGTTCCTAACGGCCTCCAAACCCTGGTTCATCACGTCCACCGCTTCATTGAGTTGGCACGGGGCGGACAGATACAATTGCGTATCGTCCGCATATTGATGGTATTTTATCCCGTGCCTCCGAATGATCTCGCCCAGCGGTTTCATGTATATGTTAAATAGTAGGGGGGATAGGACCGAACCCTGAGGTACCCCACATGTTAGGGGCCTCAGGGACGATCTCTGCCCCCCGACCAACACCGACTGCGACCTGTCCGAGAGGTAGGAGGAGAACCACCGCAGAACAGTGCCTCCCACTCCCACCTCCCGCAGTCGTCGCAGAAGGATACCATGGTCGATGGTATCGAAAGCCGCTGAGAGGTCAAGGAGAACCAGGATGGACGCATAGCCTCCATCTCTGGCCCTCCAGAGATCATCGGTCAATGCGACCAAAGCGGTTTCTGTGCTGTAACCAGGTCTGAAGCCGGACTGGAAGGGGTCAAGATAGCTAGCTTCCTCCAAGGCCCGTTGAAGCTGAAAGGCCACCACCTTCTCAACAACCTTCCCGATAAAGGGAAGGTTGGAGACAGGACGAAAGTTGTTTAAGATGGCTGGATCTAACGATGGTTTCTTCAGGAGGGGTCTCACCACCGCCGTTTTAAGTACGGCGGGGAAGTGCCCCTCCCGAAGGGAGGCGGTGACAACCGCCTGGATCCAGCCATGTGTCACCTCCCTGCTGTTAGCCACCAGCCAGGAGGGACACGGGTCCAAAATACAAGTGGAGGCACTTACAGCTCGAATGGCCTTGTCCACATCCCCAGAGGCAACTTCCTGGAACTCAACCCAGAGCTGATGTAACAAGTAATCCTCCTGTGACTCAGCTGGACCTACTGCGGTGGAGTCCAAGTCCGATCGAAACCGAGCTACTTTGTCCGCCAAGAATTGAGCATAATCCTCAGCCCTACCCTGCAAGGGGTCTCCCGCATCCCTCCTATTAAGGAGGGAGCGGGTTATCCTAAACAGGGCGGCTGGGCGCGACTCGGCGGACGCAACCAAGGCAGAAATATAAGATCTTTTTGCGGTTCTTAATGCTCGGACATAGTCCTTGGTGCAGGTAGTTAAAAGTGCTCGGTTCGCCTCGGACCTATCGGACCTCCACTGGTGCTCTAGGCATCTCCTCCGGCGTTTCTTCTCCCGGAGTTCCTCGGTGAACCAGGGAACTCTCCGGGATCCACTGACCCGGAGGGGCCGTAGCGGCGCAATCCGGTCGAGAGACTCCGACGCCGCCGAGTACCAGGCGGCAGCCAGAGTCTCCGCCGAACTGTGGGCGAGAGTATCAGGAATAACCCCAAGCTCCGTCTGGAACCTCAAAGGGTCCATAAGTCGCCTGGGGCGGAACCACCTGGTCGGTTCCTCCTCCCTACGGTGGGGGTATGGCCTCCGGAAGTCAAGCCTCAGTAGGCAATGGTCCGACCACGACAGGGGTATGATCTCATTACCCTTCAGACCAAGATCACACATCCACTGCTCCGAGAGGAATACGAGGTCGAGCATGTGACCCGCTGCGTGGGTTGGGCCCCGAATTACTTGGGTCAAGCCCATGGCTGTCATGGAAGCCATGAACTCCTGCGCCCCGTCAGAGCGTTCACCGAGCGATGGCAAGTTGAAATCCCCCAGAACTATAAGCCTGGGGAACTCAACCGCCAGCTCGGCTACTGACTCGAGGAGCGAGGGGAGGGATGCTGCAACGCAGTTGGGAGGCAGGTACGTTAGCAGCAAACCCACTTGACCCTTGAGGTCCAACTTTATCAGCAGAGACTCACACCCGACAAGCTCCGGAGCAGGGACCCTACGAGGTAACAGAGACTCCCGGATTACAATAGCCACACCGCCACCCCTTCCCTGGGCTCTCGGCTGATGAAGCACCTGAAATCCCTCTGGGCACATCTCTACAAGGGGGACTCCTCCTTCTGTGCCCAGCCAGGTTTCAGTAATACATGCCAGGTCTGCCCTCTCGTCAGTAATTAAGTCCCGGACGAGGGGAGCTTTATGAACAACAGACCTGGCATTTAGCGACAACAGCCTGAGACCAGGGTCCTGACTACTCGCGCCATCTGGTCTTGGAGTGGGACTCCTAGGGCCGGAAGGAGGGATCTCTGTAATGTAGCGAACCCTCCTTCCCCGGTAATGGCCAGCCCTAAGGTCCCCGCCATATCTGCCTCTCCCTGTCACGACCGCTATGCTCCGACCCACTCCCATGTCCATGGTCCCCCCAACCACCCCAGTACCCCCCGCCTTCCCCAGCAGGTCCTCCGAGTCAAACATTCTCATTTATCCACACTAACAATTCCCACGTAGAAATTTAAAACATATAAAATACAAGGGTAACAATTACTAAAAGTGGGCCATTCATTCAAATCCAGCCAACTCCCATACACTCAGCATACTATTTAAAATTGCGCAGCTATAATATATAATAATATGGAAACAGTGGAGGAAGCGATGGTCTGCTCCTCTCCCTTCTTCTTATGTCCTGGGAAAATGTCCTTAGCCACCAAGTTAGAAGTACGTAGTGTATAAGGTGGCTATATATGAACAAGATTAAATGTAAAGTTCCAAAGTTCGTGAACGGTAACCATGTAGTCCTACCCCACTGGTGGAGGTTAGCGGGCTGTATATTCCAAAGTCTCTTTCCCAACGATGTATAAAGGCCCCAATGTAGGAGACCAGAGATCAAGACTGACTTGCACCGCTCTTGCAAATGGAAGGAAAAATGCTGATATTTTCGGGGCTCAGTCCTTGTCCCTGCAGCCGCCATCCTCTATCGCTCCCTGCCAGTTGGCCACAGTCTTACTCCTCCTAATGATTAAGTGAGCAGGGAGCAAGGTCCGGAGGGGCTACAATGATGGTAAATAGTAAAACAGCAGATGATAGATAATAAGGCAGGTAACTGATAATAAAGTGAGCAGAGATAGATCCGAGGGGGGGGGGCGTCTAGGACAGCAGCAAGCACAGCTAATCAATATAGCCTCCGACAGCCCCCTACTTTAAAGTAAACTGAGTTAGAAATTTAGCCCCTCTCAGCTCACTAGCCACCAAGACTCACAGACACAGGCACAATCACTCAGCTCCAGCAAAGTCCGGAAAGGAGGATGTAAAAATGTAACGCTGTGAGTCAGCTGTTTGGCGCCGCCATTTCCTCCATGCTTTCCTCCACGCTTCCCTTCCAACTTCAGCAGCTGCTGTTCCGCTGCTCTGGGACGACTCTGGGACGACTAATAGGACCAGGGGCCAGCAGGTAATTGGCCAGGGGGCTCACTAGCAGCACCAGGGGCTTCCAGAAAACCACAGATGGTAAAGTGGTAGGGGAGGCTCCGAACGCCCGCGCGCCGCTCTCACCGCCGCGCGCCGCCGTCGCCGCCGTCCTCGCACAGCTAGATAACCCGGGCTGCCGGTATAACGAAGATGCGAGCCTCTGGATTTCAGCAGGTCCTGTAGGTTCCGCAGCTCTTGGGCTCTCCCAGGAGCTGTTTCCAATAGTTTTTGCGGTCCGTTTGGAGGCTCCCCGGTGCTTTTTCGCTAGGTTAATGTGGAGCGAAAAAGCCCGGTCGCCATTCCAAACCCGCACATGCGCAGAGCAATCCCCAATGAGTGTCACTCGATGTGTTTTGTGATACACCAGGATGGAGATTTCAACATGGGATTCTCCAGGATTTCAGTAACTCTTGCAATATTTTCAAAATCCTCTTATTTAGCTGTTGCCATTTTAACAAGGAGCTTATATGGCAAGAGAAAGAAGAGAAACTTATAATCACAGAGATAAATAATCACACGTGTATTTTTCTGGCGGTCATTCAGATAACAACGCTACATAAACAAATCTTTATCTTACATTCTTGATGGCTTGTCCAGATGCCTTTTTGGTAATAAAGCTCTCTGGTACGCCAACATTGCTGGTTACTTGTTGTTCTATTGGAGTTAGTTGATTGAACTAAAACAAACAAACACATTATAATCAGCTCAGATTTAATGTTAAACAAATAGCAATGATAGGACACAATCTATTTTTTGTGCATGACAAATATTAAAATGGAGCTGTTGTATTTATTCAGCTTCAAGTAGGGATGAATGCAAAGATATGGGCATCCTTATGGGAAGGATATGAGTGGCTAACAATGTCAACATTTTTTTTTTACTGTTGCCTTTTTGTTACATTTGTTATATTTAAAAAAATATTTTATATATAAA
The DNA here is from genome assembly GCF_051295495.1 of Thamnophis sirtalis. NCBI lineage: Eukaryota > Metazoa > Chordata > Lepidosauria > Squamata > Natricidae > Thamnophis > Thamnophis sirtalis. Next base: position 9,971,587 of record NW_028261390.1, read on the forward strand.
AAAATATTGGGTTTCTCTCTGGATGGTCTCTTGTGATGAGCCGAAGACAGAGAGTGGAAGTGTGACCTTCCTCCCATATTTGGGCATACCAGGGGTTGTGACTTTAAATATATACCTCTCACCCTGGCTGGCTGATAAGGAGTCGAGCTCTGTAGCTCTATGGTTAACACATCTGCCTAAGAGGCAATAGAGCACAGGTTCGATTCCCAAGATGGGTATGGCTAGCTGATGAGAGCTAAATAGCTTGAAATAGATCTATACTAGTCTCCCTTTATTTATTTATCAGCATAAATATTACATACATACATACATACACACACACACACACACACACACACACACACACACACACACACACACACACACACACACACACATATATATATATATATATATATAAACAAGCAAGGATCTCTTCCCAATGAAATTTAGTACCACAGAAGACAGGGTTTTAATTATCCTGGTGTTGTTAGGAATACCCGTCTCTATTATTCTAGGCTTAGGGAGAAGATATCCAATGATGCTTTTTTTGGAAGCTGTCAGAGTACGTTCAGACTGGAATAGACATGGTAACAGGTCAGCCAATGGGGACTGTTGGAATACTAAAACATAGTATTTGTTTGCTATAAGAGACCATAAGAGTCAGTTTGAAGTCTGGATGTGGCTTAGACTTGCTGAACTGTGTATAAAAGTTGGTTTGGCCTCTGTAACTTTTCAGCCTCTGTAGAATATATGAGGCCTCTGTATCTCTCTACTCTGTAATGACTTGCTTCTATGAATATTGCTTCTGTGTTCCTGATATTGTATGCTGAATTCTGCTGTATGGCATTGTATATAAAGAAGTTTCTTATATATAATTGAATCCTGCTGAAGTTCATTTACTTGTGTGTTTGCTGGATGTGCTGCTTCCGCAAACAAACAAACAAAAACCTCTGACAGAAGCATCTTACCTGTTTAAAGTAGACCATCCAATTTGGGCTACACTGGGGAATCATATCATAGGGTGTTATCAGGTAGATCAAATGAAGGTAGCTTTCAAGTATTAGTCCCTCAAGTCCTTTCTTCAAGTCTGCATAGAGGGTGTCACAGTGTGCCAATTCAACTGAACCTAAGATAGGATTAAAATTAAGGATTACATGCAATCTGAATCCTGAGGCATCAACAGCAGGGGTGAAATCCAGCAGGTTGACAAATTCTGGAGAACACGTAACAGAAATTTTGAGTACTTCAGAGAACCGGCAAATGCCACGCCTGGCTGGCCCCAGAGTGGGGTGGGAATGGAGATTTTGCAGTATCCTTCCCTGGAGTGGGGAGGGAATGGATATTTTGCAGTATCCTTCCCTTGGAGTGGGGTGAGAATGGAGATTTTGCAGTATTCTTCCCCTGGAGTGAGGAGGGAATGGAGATTTTGCAGTATCCTTCCCCTGGAGTGGGGTGGGAATGGAGATTTTGCAGTATCCTTCCCCTACCACGCCCACCAAGCCACACCACGCCCACCAAGCCACGCCCACAGAACTGGTAATAAAAAAAAATTCACCGCTGATCCACAGGATCTGACCCTAAAACAACAAAAGCAGGGTTGTGCTGTAAGCTCCACCCTTTCGTATGCATGCACAAAAGGGTGAACCTTACATTGCCCCGTCACTTTCATTATTCCCCCACCCCACCCCATGACCTTCCTGTGAACACTTCCAAAAGTGACCACTTCATTCTGCTTATTAATAAAGCCGATTCTGCTTAACTTTGTTTTAGCCAGTAACGCAAACAGCTTTTACCTTTGAAGGTAGCCCGGCCCAACTGGGTGATACCGAGATTATTCTGACAGTTCTTTTCGTGGTCAGAATTTTCTTTCTCTTTTAGCAGCCCATTTTGTTTCAGCCATTGTAACGCTTCCATTGTTACATCCCGCAGGCTCTTGTTAGACAGGAGCTGTGGCTGTATACTGAGTAAGGTGGCGCACATGAACTGGTAAATTTCCTCAGGATTGTTTGCTATCTGTAACAGAATACCAAGAGTCAAATATTAAACTAACCAAAGGCTTAGTTTGAGAGAAAAACAATTTACAGCCATGACAGAAGATAATTTTATCATTAGTTGTTTTACTTAAGAGAGTAGAAGGAGCCTTGATGGCACAGTGTTTAGAATGCAGCAGTGGTGGGTTTCAAAAACTTTTCGAACCTACTCTGTGGGTGTGGCCTCCTTTGTGGGAGTGGCTTGCCGGCCATGTGACCTGGTGGGAATAACTCGCCAGCCATGTGTTTTCTCTCTCTCTCTCTCTCTTTCCTTCCTTTTGTCTCTCTCTCACTTTTTCTTTCTTTTTTATTTCTTTCTTCCTTTCTCTTTCTCTCTCCGTGTGAGTGAGTGTGTGTGTGTGGTGGGTTTCAAAAATTTTTGGAACCTCTTCTGTAGGTGTGGCCTGCTTTCCGGGTCCACTGGTGGAACCTCTTCTAACCGGTTCGGTAGATTTGACGAACCGGTTCTACCGAATAGGTGCGAACTGGTAGGAACCCACCTCTGGAATGCAGTATTACAAGGCGAACTCTGCCCACAGCCTGGAGTTCGATCCTGATAGGGCTCAAGGCTGACTCAGTCTTCCATCTCTCCGAGGTTGGTTAAATGAGGAGCCAGATTGTTGGGGACAATAGGCTGATTCTGTAAACTTCTTAGAGAGGGCTGTAAAGTGGTACTTAAATGTGCTGATGCTATTACTTTTAAGTTCTTACTGACAAACTGCTCTCTTTGATTAAAGTATTTGTAGCTGAAAATTAACATTTTAGAAATACCAACCTTTAAACCAACCACTGATAAGAGTAAGCTTCGGATGCCCTTGTTGGATTCAAGCAGAAGAGTACTGTAGCAGCTTTCTAGAGGACTGGTTATTAAATTTTGAACCTTAAAACAAATTTATAGCATATATTAATGAAACATAATAAGTGTAGAAAAGAAGTTATGATTCTGACATGTATTTGTAACATGATGAAATGCTTGCTCTGTTATATCCCAAGCATTATTTTAATTATATCATTTCTTGCAATTAATATCATTTCTTGCTCTGTATTGTCTCACCTATCCAAGTCATTTTATCATTAGGAATATTATCTTCTCAAAGGTAAAGCAAAAAGGCAAAGGTTCCCCTCACACATATGTGCTAGTGGTTCCCGATTCTAGGGGGCGGCGCTCATCTCCATTTCAAAGCCGAAGAGTCAGCGCTGTCCAAAGACGTCTCCGTGGTCATGTGGACAGCATGACTAAACGCCGAAGGCACACAGAACGCTGTTACTTTCCCAAAGGCGGTTCCTATTTTTCTATTTTTATTTTTACATGCTTTCGAACTGCTAGGTTGGCAGGAGCTGGGGTAAGTAATGAGAGCTCACTCCGTTACATGGTGCTAGGGATTTGAGCCGCTGAACTGCTGACCTTCTGATCGTCTTAGCCCCTGAGCCACCCTATAAAGTAGCCCTATGTTTTTGCAGTATCTTTTCTCAAGATATATAACTATACATTATCACTTGGCTTACAATGTCTGCATTGTAATACCAGCCTGTTCAAGAAGATATGGGGGAATAGTAAAAAGACCTGTTTTTTTGTGATGTGGGACACCTTCACTGTTTTAATTAATCAATAAATACAATTGTCCTTAAATGCCACAATCCTGCCCTAAATTGATGAAAAGGGGGCATACTTTCTGGCAAAGCAAAGAAGCAAAGATTTGTAAACTTAGATTATGATATTACATGGCAGTGACAAAATTATGAGGAACTTATTTGTCCTCCTAAAGTGAAGCTATCTTTAAATGCACTTAGTAAAAGAAGAAATAAATAATTTCAGACCAAGGCTTTATAGATTTGAGCTCCCCGCACTACTACTTAATCAATTAATGCCGATGATTTAGAAATATCAAAGTGGGCATTCTTGTCACTTAAGTTACCAGTTTTTTGTCTTTTTCCTGCACGATCAGAATACTTTCACCAGCCTTGTCGATGCCAGCACGACCAGCCCAGCCAATCATCTGTTTATACTGGTTCTTCTTTAAGAAGTCGGTAGCAACATACGGTGCTCTTAAAATAACCCTGTGGAATCCATGAACAGGTACTTTAATTACTTCTCACTTATATCCATTGTTTTTCTTTCCTCCTGAAGCAAAAGTGCTTGAAAATACTTTTAAGGCAAAAAGAAGTTTTTACTGAATGTTCTTCAACAACAGATGAATCACACAATATTTGAAATCGTAAACACTAAAACAAAAAAACCTTGGGAAAAAGCAGAATCTTTGGAGTGTTTAAAGTGCATAAAGGAATAATGGTCATAATAGAATTATTGCTAACAATGGAATAATGTGAGATATCCTAAGCCCGTGAGGGCGAACCTATGGTATGTGTGCCTGAAGTGGCGGTGGGCCGGTGTTTGACATCCCTGTTCTAGATCATATTTGTTCAGACTTTGGGTGGGATTCACATCACTGAATGTCTGTGTCAGGCCTGCAGTTATATCCCTTTTAGGATCTTTGGCCTGCCACACACTCTCTTATTTCATTATGCTGTTTCATTAGTGTAGTAGTTGGAAGGGGGGAATAGAAAGGAGTAGAATTGTGGAATGTGTTGTTGTCATTCTTTTCTAGAAGCCCAAGGTCATCTTTTGTCTCCACACCTCTGCACCTGACTGGAACCAGCTGGGTGGAGATGCCAGCGTGGAAGAAGATTGGACCATGTGATGGATTTGTGGATGTGGGGACAAGATCATGAACTTTCAACTGGGTGGGAATCCTAGGTAACTTCCAGAATTGGGATTCCATAGATGTGCTAAGATATCTGACTTATTAAATTGGAACTTTAAGGATCATTTTGCCTTGGATTCTGGTTTAATTCTGCATGATACTTGGAACCCTGACAGTCTGTTTCTAAATAATTCTCTGGAAAGAGAAAAATAACATTTAGGGAAAGATGTGGTTCTAAACCAAATTTTAATGGATATGGATGGTTAAACTATAATAGTTTTTAATGGGTATGGATGGGGTTTTTCTTTTTTCTTTTTAAAAAAAAAGAAACACAGAATTATTAGAATTTCCATAGCTGCCAACTTGGATACTTAAGGATCATTGCTCTGCTCTTGGGACATGCCACATGTTTTGTGGATTCAGTGAAAGAAATGTGATGAGTTTCTACCACATTTCACGTGATGGACCTTAGAAAGAAAAGCCAGTATTACAACCTTCGAGCGGGCAGGTTCACTCCCGCAGCAAGCGTGGATGTGCAGGTTATCAGACAGAGGATGCCTGAGGAATAAGCCGCTTCTACACATTTCCGTTCATCGCTGGTGAGACCACTGTGGTGGTAAGCAATTCCAAATGGGATTGTACGCTTCAAAACGGGGCAAAGTTTCCCATTGCAGATGTTTCTTAACTCTTTTAGAAGATTGTATTTTTCTTTCTCCTTGAGCTTTTTAAGGTCTCTAGGAAAGAAAAGGTAGCATTAGACAAAAGGGGTATACTCCTTCTTTTTAATCCCTCCCAGTGGGGCGACGGCGCGCTACTCCCACCACCCCAAGAGTTGGCTGGCGGGCCGACATTCCAAGAGTGACAGCTACACTAACAGAATTTTGCAGGTTTGAAAATACAAGACTCCTGCTGTCTCTTTTACAGCTAGAGAAGCTGAACAGGGTCTCTTATGAGCCTCTTGCTTTACCTGCTGTCTAGCTGCTAAGTTGTCTCTTCTCTGACCATTCCTTAGGCCAGGGGTTGGCAACCCGCAGTTCTGAAGCCGTATGTGGCTCTTTCATCCCTCTGCTGCGGCTCCCTGTCGCCCATCGGTAAAAGGAAGCCGCACTAGGAGACACTATGGTGGGGGAGCCAGACTTCTGGTCGGTTCAAGAACTGAACCGGGGGAGGGGGGAGGGGGGGGCTTGCAGTATCTCTTGGTCCAGATTAATACAAATTATATTGGCAGAAGTGCTCGATTGTTGGGTATAATATTTCCCAATCCTATATACCAAGGTTCTCCAAACATGGCAGCTTTAAATCTTGTGAACTTCAACTCCCTAAATTCCTCAGCCGGTCACGTTGGCTCGCAAATTCTGCAAGTCGAATTCCGCAAGTGTTAAAAGTTGCCAAATTTGGGGGACCCCCGTTATGCATCGTTACCGCTATTCTTGGCAGGCTAACGGACATACCCTGGTATGCTTTGCTTTGGCTTAGGATGGATGCAAATGCAATAGATCTGCATCAAATTAACAGTTGACACCAGGAGATCCATGAAAATGTTCATTTCGCAATTGAAGTGCACATAGGAGACATACCCGTTTATGTGTTTGCATATCATGCCTGCTACGTTTTCACAGTTCTTTTTAGTGGGACAGAAGACAAGGCAGGAGTACTTGGGAATAACCTCTGTGACCAGTGCAATGAGATGATCAGGATCTACTTTCTGCAGTTCCCTAGAATACTAAAATATTAAGCAGAGTTATTTCTAAATGGAAGCACATTGTTGTAATCTCAATTTCGTCAAAGTATTCATTCTAAGCTTCTAATATCTCTAATTGGATACAAAGCAAATTATCAAACTATCCCTACTTAAATACAATAGCAGAGTTGGAAGGGACCTTGGAGATCGTCTAGTCAAACCCCCTGCTCTGGCAGGAAACCTTATACCGTTTCAGACAAATGGCTATCCAACACCTTCTTAAAGACTTCCAGTGTTGGGGCATTCACAACTTCTGGAGGCAAGCTGTTCCACTTATTAACTGTTCTAACTGTCAGGAAATTTCTCCTCAGTTCTAAGTTGCTTCTCTCCTTGATTAGTTTCTACCCATTGCTTCTTGTTCTATCCTGAGGTGCCTTGGAGAATAGTTTGACTCCCTCTTCTTTGTGGCAACCCCTGAGATATTGGAACACTGCTATCATGTCTCCCCTAGTCCTTCTTTTCATTAAACTAGACATGCCCAGTTCCTGCAACCGTTCTTTATATGTTTTAGCCTCCAGTCCCCTAATCATCTTTGTTGCTCTTCTCTGCACTCTTTCTAGAGTCTCCACATCTTTTCTACATCGTGGCGACCAAAACTGAATGCAGTATTCCAAGTCTGGCCTTACCAAGGCATTCTAAATTGGTATTAACACTTCGCGTGATCTTAATTCTATCCCTCTGTTTATGATAACTGAGTTTTTAATACTTGTTTTCGATGCGCTTAATCTACTAAATAATTTCTAAAAAGGAATAGAAGATTTGATTTGATTCTTACATCTTACAACAGTGGGAGTGTTTTACATCTCCCACTTAAGGCAGTAGAATCAAGTTCGGCAAAGCATCACAATTAAATTATATACAAAAAACAAACAAATAATTTTAAAATAAGCACAGGTAGTCCTCAACTTGCCCAAAATTGATGCTGCCAAGTGAGAAATTTGTAAAATGAGTGCTTATATCCAGGGGGGTGGGGTGGGTTGTTCAAAAGAAAATAAGACCTTGTCTTATTTTCGGGGAAGCACAGTAACAAACAACATGAAAAATGGTTTTGAAAAAGCTGTGGTTGAAAGTGAAGCTGCCCATTTAGCTGCATTACCTTGAAATCAAGGAGACGTGAAAATGTAAGGCCATTTTCCGCTTTGCTATCAGTTTCGTAGATGCTGTCCTGTATTTTAACATATTCTTTCAATTCAACCTATATTATAGAGAGATACATGGAATAATTGGATTAGATCATGAATGTAATTGGAAAAGACTGTTTGAAAAAAGAAGTTTTATATTGCAATTGTAGCAACATATTCAAATCTCACCTTTCCTATTCAAACCTAAGAGACCTATATGATGTTCTGTTTATTTTTATGCCTATGAGGTGTTTAGTGTTTGGTTACTGGTCCAAATCACCAATGACTTTGAGGACTTGAATTTAAATCTCCTTGATTTCAGTTCAACAACTGAACTACTGTACAGATTGTCCTCAACCTATGACCGGTTGCTTAGTGACTATTTGAAGTTACAATGGACATCCCAAAAGGTACTTACAACTTGATTTCAAAGTTACAATGGCTGAACCTCACTCCGCATTTGGGCACGATGTGTGACCACACCTGTTTTTTTGCCTGTTTCGGGCCCTTATTTCTGGTTTTCTGCCAAAGAACACCCATTTTTTAAAATTCACTTAACGACTGTGGCACTTGTTTAACAACTGTAAAGTTTCCCCTCGAACATATGTGCTGGTCGTTCCCACTCTAGAGGGCGGTGCTCATTTCCGTTTCAAAGCCAAAGAGACAGCGCTGTCCAAAGACGTCTCTGTGGTCATGTGGCCAGCATGACTCAACGCCGAAGGCGCACGGAACGCTGTTACCTTCCCACCAAAGGTTGTTCCTATTTTTTCTACTTGCATTTTTACATGCTTTCGAACTGCTAGGTTGGCAGAAGCTGGGACGAGTAAAGGGAGCTCACTCCGTTACGTGGCGCCAGGGATTCGAACCGTCAATCTTTTGATCGACAAGCTCAGCGTCTTAGCCACTGAGCCACCCCGTCCCCACTTAACTGTAGCATTTGTTTAATAACCATTGCAAAAAATGTAAAATCAGGTTGAGTTATATGGCGACCCATTGAATGACTGCAATGATTTACAACTTTAATTCCGGGGGAAATCATTGTCGTAAATCGAGGACTATCTATAGTTCCTAGATTTTTCTCCCAAGTAAGCACATCCATAGTTCTTGTTGGCTTTTTTAAATATAGCAGATACTTCCTAGTACAATACAAATTTAATTAAGATGAGCATTTATCTGACTGTTTTAAGATAAAAAAAGCTTTATGTTTCTTCTTGTGCACACAGTTGTGACAAGAAAGTAAAAATATTCCCAGGTCTTTCATCAAATAAATGTAAACAAGGTGATTTAACAGCAGATCAAACCTTCATTTTCAAGTCCATTTCTCTATATTTTGTAAGGTGAATACACCAAATTCTCTATAGAATTTTATATTCTCTATATACAATTCATAATGAATCTTTTTGAACTATTGTGAACTATTCATTTACCTCTGTTATTATATAACAATTATTTCTTACAAAGTCTAATACATTTTTTAATTCAATAACATACAGGTCTGAAATTACTTGTGTAGAATTCTGCTTTCAGGAACTGCTGTAAGTCTTCAACATTTCTTAATGTTGCACTCATTCCAATGATCTGAGTTGTTTCTATGCAAAAATGAAACAGACCAGGCTTAAATGGTAAACATGCATGCTTGAGAATTTAAATATGCAAGAATATAAATTGCAAATAAAAATTTGTAAAAGAATGCCTAGAACTTCTCACATAAAAATATTACAATTATCTTTTCATCTCGAGCTCAGTGTATTTTTTTCCAACTATACTGAATGCTGCAATACAATCAGCATGAAATATATTTCTGAAAGCCTCTGGGACCGGGATGGCGAACTTCTGGCACACGTGCCACAGGTGGCACACGGAGCCATTTCTGATGGCACACAAGGCATTGCCCTGTCAGTTCCAGAGCAGACGCTGGCTAGCTGATTTTGGTCATGATTTTCAGCTGTTTTTTGCCCTCCGGAGCCTTCAAGGAAGCCTCCCGAGAGTGAAAAACGGCCCAATGGGCAACCCAGAAGTCAGTTCTTCTGATTTTCATGTTGGGCCGGTTTGCGTGTTGGTGGGGGGAGGCTGTTTTCACCCTCCCCAGGTTCTTAGAAAGCCTCTGGAGCATGGGGAGGGCGAAAAATGGGTCCACCATGCAACCGTGTGGCAAAAGCGGGGCGCACGCATGCGTGGGGAGACGGCACATAGAATTATGGGTGTGGGCACGCTTGCGCACAACCCCCCTCGCTCCCCCCACTTTTGGCACGCAATGGCAAAAAGGTTAGCCATCACTGGTCTAGGAGGATAAAAATTCCTCATTCCTAAAAGCACATAATGAAATATTCAAATAGTCGCCAAGGATAACTAAGTTTTACTGAAATCAATGCGAATTAACTTCTGAATGTGACATCATAGGAGGATCCATGCATTTGATGCAACTTCTCTTTGCATCCCTAGAAAGTGTCAAACAATTGCAAGAGGCATAAATTTCAAAATGCTTAGTTTTCTTAAGAATTGTATTTCCTTGTTCTTGAAAAATATGCTAAGCTATGCAGTTTGCAAGCCAGAATTTGGCTAATGCTTTTTATGACGCTTTGCGGATAATCCTCACCTTATGACTACATTTTGCACCAGAATTTCAACAAACTTAAGATAAACCCTTTGAGATATTTCGGGAGAATCTTTTTTTCCAGTGTGTAGCTCTTTTGTAGGATTTTGAAACTGCGACTCTCCCTTACAATAATTTCAGGAAATTTAAAGATAATCCTTTCATGTTACCCGTTTCCCCCAAAACAAGACCTATCCTGAAAATAAGCTCTAGCATGTTTTATGTATGCACCTAATATTAGCCCTACCCCCCAAATAAACCCTACTTAAGTGGCTGTGCAGCCGCCTGCGAATTCCATAGGGTTGCTCGCGGTGCCGACATGAGGTGAGGTGAGTGGAGCTGCCCCATGCGCCCCATACCGGACTACCTCAGGGCCCCCACAGCCAGGCCATCCACGCTTTGACAACTGCCTTGTAATTGCGGCAATGGCGTGTCACTCGGCCTCCTACCCTGTTGCAGCCGTAAGCAAGCAGAAATGTGCTGGCAAGCAAATGGTGTTCTCCTGGACAGTGCCGCTGCGGGATGAGGCTGATGTTGGGGCGTGTATGTCTTGGCTGCTCGGAGGTAAATCAGTACAAGGAATGTGGGGCAGCTCCACCCTTTACCTCATGGCAGCAGCACTGGCACACCGCGCGGCCGCCTGTCCCGCTGCAAGGAAGCAGATGAAGTGGGCCTCCCGTATATGGGGGGAAAATAAGACATCCTTGAAAATAAGCCCTAGTACTTATTTCGGAGTCCAAAAGAAAATAAGAGCGGGTCTTATTTTGGGGGAAACCCAGATATTTGGGGAAGAGTCTTCTTTTCCGGTAAATACAGTGTTATGTGCCTTTTGTAGGTTTTTGAAATGGTCATAACTAACCTACGAGTATACAATAGAGGAAGTTCAGAAGATGACTTTCCAGATATTATACAGAGTTAACTTACTGCTCGTATACAAAATCTTAGAAAGGGTCATTTCTAGTATCCCGCCACGGCCACCTTCTCCAAGCATATGCAACTTTAAATGAGAAAAAGAGATTAAAAAAAAAAATCACAAAGCTGCAAAATAATTTACTGAGCACAAACAAGTTGGAAACACAGTTTTTTTAAAATCATTGTTTAGTAACAAACCTCGTCGACTACTACTAGACCCAGGGTGTCGATTCTTCCTGCTTCTATCAAGGCATTCACCAGGCTGTGTCCCTTTTCAATAGTAGCAATGTACATGGATTTCTTTTGCCTTCTCTTGATTGGAGGAATCCTTCCTTTACTTCCTGCATATTCTTCCACCAAAAAACCTAGTTCCATTCCAAAACCACACAAACTCCCAACCTAGAATGTGAAGAAAAAAAAATGGCTATAGCACTTATCATCAGGTTTCCGAAGGATGCCCTAATTAATTCATGAGCCTCGAGCCAAGTTTCAAAAGAAATCCAGTCATTTATTAGGAGCAACATTGCAGCAGTTACCCAAGCGGAGTCAGATCTGACCTCACATACGTTATGGCTGAACTTTGCCCATTTCCCCTCTCCCCCTCAGTCTGTGTCATAAATCACATTATCTAATTAGGTGCTGCAGCAAGCTGTAAAATTCCATGCCTCACCAGCCTGCTGTGGTAATCTGAGATCTGATCCTGGCCAAAGGAATGTGTGGAATGTACCTCCGCCTATGACAACTCAATAACAGACATGGAAGTGCTTTGCGAGTTGACACTTAGACTTATATATCGCTTCACAGTGCTTTCCAGCCCTCTCTAAGAGGTTTACAGAGTCAGCCTATTGTCCCCAACAATTTGGGACCTCATTTTATCTACCTCAGAAAGATGAAAGGCTGAATCAATCTTGAGCCTGGTGAGATTTGAACTGCAGTCAGCAGTACTGCAGTCAGCTGGCAGTCAGCAGAAGTAGCCTGCAGTACTGCACTCTAACCACTGCGCCACTGAGGCTAATTTTACAATGGTACAATTTCACAACAGCAATTAAAATGTAGGCATTTCCTCGGTCATCAGCCTCCTGACCTCAAATACAGGTACCGTGTTTTCCCCAATATAAGACAGGGCCTTATTTTCCTTTGACCCCCGAAATAAGCACTTGGCCTTATTTTCGGGGAGGTCTTATTATTTTTGAGGTGCAGGAGGCGGCGAGCGTGGTCACCTCATGGCTGCTGCTGTGTTGCAGTATTTTCAGGGTGGGCTTATTTTAGCGCATGCGCTCAAAAGCCCAATTGTGCTTATTATTCAGGGAGGTCTTATTTTCAGGGAAACCGGGTAGTTCTCGACATCGACCACAACTGAGCCCCAAATTTCCATTGCTAAGTGAGAAATATGTTAAGTTAATTTTGTCACATTTTACGACCTTTCTTGCCATAGCTGCTAAGTGAAATCACTGCAGTTGTTAAGTTAGTAACACGGTTGTCAATTGATCTGGCTTCCCCATTGACTTTGCTTGTCAGGCGGTCGCAAAAGGGGATCACGTGACCACCACCCCAGGACACTGCAACAGTCACAAATATGAGCCAGTTGCCAAGCATCTGAAGATGCTGCAACAGTCCGAAGTGTGAAAAATGCCCATAAGTCCATTTGTACAGTACCGCTGTAACTTTCTAATGGTCGGTAAATGAATAGCTGTAAGTCGAGGACTTACCCGTACCACAGCATTGAAATCCCAGCTGTGCAAACCCAGCATTTTATCCTACCAGAACTGGAGCCCTCCTGTGGACGGGAGTTAAGCAAATGTCATGAGGTGGGTGAATATCAAGCTGGTTTTCGCACCTTCTCCTGGACTAAAGCCACGTAAGGCAGGATCATTAAAACATCCATTTGATTGCAGAGTAATTCTCGAAGAATTAAAATCTCAGCGACCAGTGTTTTTCCACCACTGGTTGGCAAGGAATATATTAAGTTCTTTCGCTTCTGCACGGACTCAAACGTTAAGCAATCATGCTGCCAATCTGTAAAATTAAAAGGCATTTATTTCAAAGAGTCTTCCTTTCCTGGGCGAGCATTCACAGTGATGAAAATTAATCTGCTTGGGGATTCTAAGAAAACTCTGCAAACTACAGGACCTTTAACAAAAACTCCCTTATAAATGGTATTATTTTATAAGTGCCTGGGAAACATTTAAAAAGAACTTGCTACTGAAGCATTAGTAGTGGATCTGGCTATTTGAGAGACCGCCTGGCTATCTGGTAGTGGATCTGGCTATTTGAGAGACTGCCTTCTGCCGATTACCTCCCTCCGTCCCATCAGATCGCATAGAGTAGGCCTCCTCCGAATTCCATCCGCCAGTCAGTGCCGACTGGCGACTACGCGGAGGAGAGCCTTCTCAGTTGCAGCTCCGACGCTATGGAACAATCTCCCCGTGGAGATCCGCACCCTCACCACCGTCCAGGCCTTCCGCACAGCCCTCAAGATCTGGCTATCCCGTCAGGCCTGGGGATAAGACTTTACTCTCGCCCCTCCCGAATGTTGAATGAATGTTGGGTTTTTTTATTGCTAATTATTTCTATTCACATTTTCTTTTTGCGTTTTGTCCCGCACTCCCCTCCCCTATTATTGTAAGCCGCCCTGAGTCCCCTCAGGGAAAAGGGCGGCCTATAAATGCAAGAAGAAGATAGATAGAAGATTACCGTAGCAGATAATATGCAATTAATGTCAGTATTATGAAGTTAATGTGGGAGTGGTGCGGCGCCTTAAGAGATAGAGCTCTCGCTTCACAATCAGGAGGGCAATCAGTTCGATCCTAGGTAGAGGCAGATATTTCTCTCTCTCTGGGCACAATGACAGTATATCTGCTGAACAAAACTCCGCACTGGCAACAGGAAAGGGCATCCGGCCATTAAAACACTCTGCTAGCTCCATTCAGTTGCCCAGACTCCACCCCCGCAAGGGATGATGGGTTAAAAAGAGATGATTCTGAAATTAATGTCAGTACTACCTTTAAATATGACTGACATTGCATTGACAGACCTGTGTAAATGTCATCGCAGTTGCGGTTGTGAGTCAAGGACTACGTGTAAAATAATTTGATTTCAGAAACAGAACAAGCATCGAGCTGGGATTTATACTACTAGCAAAGGTCACAGCAAACAGAGATTGGTCATATTACCATAAAGCTTCTCAATTCCTCTGAACTGTAGCAGTAGCTCCTTGACTTTGGTGGGCAAACCGTAGAAAGGACCAATGTCTACGAAAGCCAAGCTTTCGGTTGTCTCTGCAACGGCCATTTCTTTAGTTACAATCGCTTCTTTCCGCTGTCTGCTTTTAGAAGCCAACGAAGCAGAGGAGGATCTGGCGTTCCCAGCCATGGCATTTTTGAGATGGTCTTTGAGACTTTTCCGCCTACCTTCAAACGAAGTAGTTCTCACTGACTTACAGTCTTCTTTATTAGTCTCCGTGTCATTGTGGTATGGCAGATCTGAGAAGTCCAGCTGATGGGGTATTTCTTTTATGACCGTTGCTGCCTGAGAACATCCATCTGAATGCTGACGAAACAAAAGCTGGGAGGACGGGAGGCTTTCTAAATCATTATCCTGAGGCTCTGAGCCACTACCTTGTTCCTTCACCTTTTTCAAAGAATCATATTCTCGTAAGTCTCTGGAGCTAATGGCAGTGTTTGTCTCCGAAAATACCTTTGCCAGGTTCCTGGCATTTGTCGTCTGAGTAGCTCCCCCTGCAGGCCCCACAGCAATGTTGCCATCTAAAGTCTCACAATCCAGACTATTTTTACTAAAGTGCCCGTGCTTTTGCTCTAAATCATCCATTTCAGTTAAGAAAGAGTCGTTGCCAAGAAAGCTGTCATAGTCCGCAAACATATCATCGCTGTCAAAATACTGAAAGGAAGAAAAAAAAAGGTGAATGAGACTTCTTAAGACGAAGCGTTTCTATCTTGGATGGTAAAATGTTCATTCTTTTAACAAAACGTACAACTACAAGGATGAAATAGATTTGTCTTTTTTATCCACTTATGGAGTCGTTCCCAAGGATCTGGGATAGGCAGGTGATGTTAAGAGATGCAAGCTGGTCTGAGTAAAACAGCCAGCTGTAATTGACTGACGGTGAATTTGTCAATGCCTACGATGTTCAAGCGGTGCTCCGGTTACCCATTATTATTATTATTATCATTAATATTATTATGCAACTAAGCAAACCGTGCAAACTTGAGATAGCGAGGAGCCGGTGTGCCAGTCAGATTTGCCACACTTGAAGGCCATTGATGCTCAGTGATGGAAGCTTAAGGGGAGATGGGGGAAAAGGATATTGGAAAGAACGACCTACTTCAATAAAGTTCCGAATTGGACAGGAGCAAAATTCTGATCTTTTGAATAATTGGGGAGGGGATTGAAGAAACATAATAAATGCACCCATTAAATTCCCCCCACCCTAAAGTTGCCCTATCCTCGGTAAAGCTAAATTCCTTGTACTCTAAGCATACAGCAAAATTATTCAGAATGCCCATCATTCCAAAAACAGGCTAAACTTCTGGCTGAATGTACAACAGATGATGATGATGATGATGATAATAATAATAATAATACCACAATAATAATGGATATAAAAACGGCTGTGTGTGTATGTTCCAGCATAACTCTAGAATACCTACAGCAATTTCAACCAAACTTGGTACACAGATGACTTACTCTCTGGAGAAAAATACTGTGGGGGTAAGACACCCCTAACACCCCTTGGTGTGTGTGTTCTGTTAAGATACAGTTTGTTGTGCCTTAAAATGACTTCTACTGTGCAGCACAGTGGAGTTGCCATGGTAACGGCTTCACAGTACTCCACAAGGAGTAAAATCCAACATTAGAAATTATGTTTGGTCCAGACATTTTCCCCCTATAAATAAATACCCGGGCAATCGCTGGTTATCAGCTAGTAATAAAATAAAAAAATAAAAAAATAACGCAACAGCAATAATAAATAATGAGATTGGACAAACAATGTGTCTGAAATTGGGTAGGGTTTCCCGCTTGAGCAGGGGATTCAAGGGACTAGACTAGAGGACCTCTAAGGTCCCTTTCCAACTCTGTTCTTCTGTTATTATAACGGAGCAGCTCAAATCTGCTCTGTATGTACCTCCGGCTTCGGCTCCTCCAGCTCTTCCTCGCCTTCGTCCGAGTTCAGTTTCTTGCGGACCGGCGGGGAAGTCGACCGTGACCGGGCTCGGCAATTTATGCCGGCCGAATCCGCCCCCTGGCCCGGTCGCTGTCGCCGCCGCCTCCTTCGCTCCTGCGTCCTTCTCCTGACAGCTCCACCGCCCTCCATAGAAAAGCGGGTCAGCCGGTGCTGCACCATGCCGGCAGGTGCAGAATTGGGCCGTTTCTTACGAAAGGCAACGGCTCCATTTTCTCTGATTTTACCCCCCTTTTTCGGGAAAGGAGCCGTCCGCCTCTGAGCGAGGACTGTACCATCTACTAGAAAAAGGGGGCAGGATTTCATTCAACGCGGGACCCCGAATAGGCAATTCCCGCCCTCACGCCCTTTTGAGCTTCCGATGAATGAACTATAACTCCCGGCAACCTTCGCATTGGGCGGCCATGACGGCAAAGGCTGATGGGACGTGGGTTTCGGACAAAACAAAAAAAGAGAGAGAGAATTGGGATGAATCACGTGCTTCTATGACGAAAGACCTCCGGATTGGTTGAGGGAAAGGGAATCTCCTTGAAAGGATTGGCTGACCGCTCGCGAACTCTGTTGGCCGTTGGACTAGCCGCGGTTGAGGCGCGAAACGTTTTCTTTCCTCAAGCCGGACGTGTTGTGAGGGGGACTCGATTGGGCGTTACTCTCCTCCCGGGTCTGTACCGGAAGCGTGCAAGGGAAAAAAGTAAAGATGGCCGCCGCGGTAAGATTGGTTTCTTCTCCCAAGATTTCGGGGAGAATTTATTATCTCTTCGCCGCTGTAAGAAACGGAATCGGTGCGCCTGGCCCGGGTAAGCGAAGGACAACCCTGCGGAATCTGCGAGGAGGATCATGATCATCTTTTCCATGTGGTTGAGCCATTAATTTAGGATAGGATGGGATAGAATAACGAAAGAAGTCAGGCATTTGAGCGAAGAGATGCGGGTTGTTTCACTCACTCATCCCTTCTGATGCGGTTGCCAAACTCATCTGGACCCTTCCCCATTAACACGAGAGAACTGATGGCTAAATATGGCTTTTTCAGGCTCGTGCCTCATGCGTGCATATTTTTCCTAAGAGAAACCGAGACAGGAAGATCATTTTATTACAATTTTATCAGTATATTCAGACAAAAGGGATTCCTCATTCAAAGAGAGAACCCCGATCTTTAGCTTACGTCCCCTTTTATCCTCAGGCTTTTAATTGGCATTATTATTATTAATAATAATAATAATAATAATAATAATAATAATAATAATAATAATAATAATAATAATAATAATATTTTGAATGACCACCTTGGTTGCTGTCATTTTCATTTTGCATTTTATTTAATTTTGATGTATATGGAGTTAAAGTGATATCTTTTCATTGCAGACTACCCAGAGAAATTGTAAATAAGAAAGGACCAAGTTTGAATTTTGTAAAACTAATGCATCAAAATGTCACCAATTACGACTATCTAATTTGGATGTTATGAGCCTTTGTGGGAGGTATATCTTGCAATAGAATAATTAAATAGCTTTTATTGTTAATAGGGTTTGTAAATATGGTCTACTATGCAGTTTACATTATATTTTTTTCTCTGCCCCTCCACAGCCTTTTTTTTTTACATAACATACCTTGGATTGATCAAGGACTGTTCTTATGTTCTTTCACATTCTCCCCCCCCTCCCCCAAATATATTGTTTGGATTATGCATTTTTAAATGCATAATCTTACTTACTTACTTACAACACAGCCATTAATTTGTCCATAAAAGCTATTAGTAACTTTTTGTTAGTAACTTTTTTGGAAGCCTAACATGAAGTAAACCATTTCTGCTGCTATTACTGGAGGAACAGACACAAACTTCTCTATACCTAGTATTGAAATGTAAGCTTTACAAAATCTTAAGCTAGTTTTTAAAAGTTGCCTTCTGACTATCAGCTTTACTGAAGAGAATTAGATCACACTCTATGAGCTTGGTATATGTAGTGAAGTCAGCTATCAATTCTACCTCCATCAGTCTGTATCTTTTAAATAATGCTTCTGGAGGGATTTTCTCGCAATATGGCCTTCTCTGGTAGGCTTCTTACTTTCGTAGCAGGCTATTCTTCTACTAGTTTGCATGGGGTTGCTTTTTGTTTATGGTAGCTATCCATATTATTAAAGACAAGCCTTAGCTGTCACATTTTTGCTAGTTTCAAATGTTATTCATGCGTCCATTTCAGTTTTTTTTATATTGATTGCAAGATTTTATTTTTGCAGAAGGTCAAAAGGAAAGAGATCTTCAGGAAATCAGCTATTTCTGTTCAGTTCTTTATTTGGCTGACTAATACCTTTTAACAGGTTTGTACTTTTGAATTTCTTTTCAGGTAGATCAGGGAAACGCGAAAGTAGTTCATATAATGAACAGGAATCCAATCAAGCAGATATGGTAAGATACTACTATAACATACTTAAACTCCATGGATTGTCAGATATTTGACACAGAATGTCAGAATATAGTTAATACAGTAATGTGCTTCTAATATGTGTTATTACTTTAAAAAAAGAAACTGGGTTGCACTTTTCATAACATCAAAATAAAAAATATCTACAAATAGAATGGGGATACTTTTCTAATTTCTTTCAATAAAATTGTGAAAAATTGATCCTAAATTTAAAGAGATATTGCAGATAAGCACATTGAAAAAGGATATATAGGACATTATAGTTACACGAGTTTGCAACCTCAATATTGTGTCATTATAGCCAATCTAAATAAAAGTAGTTTTAGCCCACTTGTGGAGTTGATTTCCTGGCCTGATCTATCTAGTTTGTGCAAAAAGATGCCTTGCTTCTGAAGGACTTTGGAATAGGAAGAGCTGAAAAAAATATATACTAAAATTCCTGTTGTTTCAGCCTGTTGCAATGGAAAACCCCTATAAGGAGCCTCTTAAAAAGTGTGTCTTATGTGGTGTAACCGTTGACTACAAGAATATACAGGTAAATTAATAACTTCTAGTTTTATGTTGTGCATGTTATAGGAAGCAGCAAACATTGTTTCAAGGTTGTGTTGGCCTAGTACTAGGAGACTGGGAGTTCTAGACCTCTAGTAGGAATGAAAGCTGGCTGGGTGACTTTGGGCCAATCACTTTCTTTCTTTTGGAACCTGCTAACTGAAATTACCTGGCTGATGGCGTCCCTAGCACGCCCCTTCTGCTAGTGTGGGTAGAATGGGCTAATCCCATCGGGATGGGTTGGTTTCCTGGATCCATATCACGAAGGGTTTTAAAGGCCACAACCAGCACCTTGAATTGGCCTAGCAGCAGATTGGCAACCTGTGCAGCTCACAAAACAATAGTGTAACATGGGCCATTGTAGCAACAACCCCCATCCTACCCCCCAATGTCCATGTAGCTATGTTCTGCACCAGCTGAAGCTTCTGGATACTCTTCATGTTTTATTGTATTCATTTTTTACTCTGGGGGTGCCTTGTTTTCTTTTGTTTGTAATTGTTTTAATTAAGTATTACATTTTGTAAGCAGCCCATTTTGTATGCAGTGGCTATAAAAATTTTAAAAAATCCTTTTAAAATCTAGATACAAGGGAAAAATGAAGATAGACAAATCATGTATTGCTGTAGCATAATATAGGTGGGCTTTGTTTAACAACCAATTGCTTAGTGAACATTTGAAGTTGAGACAGATTTCTCCAGTTACTTATAACCTGTTTTTTGAAGTTCTAACAGCTGCACAAGCTCATGCACACCCAAGTCACACGACTGCATCTTTCTACAATTTTTGCCACTTTCCAGCATTTACTTCCAGTTTGGGGCAAAAATTGCCCACTAGTGAAAAAAGAATTTGCTTAACAACCACAGCATTCACCTAATGACTGCTGCAAAAAAGGACATAGTATGGAGTGCAGTCATGTGGCGACCCATTTAATAATTGCCATAGCTCAATTATTGTTGTTTCTTGTTGGCTAGATGTAGCGACTCTTAAGGTTTATACACATTCTTACAATTAAGAATTAGCTTGGCAATTTTTGCTTAATCACAAAACTATGGTTAAAAAGATGGGATATGTGACTTGTTCCCACTCTTGCATCTAGTCTGATAGGGTGCATTTTACCCACAGCAAACCTCTGTGCTACAATCGACCCGTGTTCCAAATCAAGCTGCATATTTTAATAAATAGTTATTGTGTATACCATGGGCAGCCAGATTAACCAACAGAGAGGTGCTAAATAGTAGTATAAAATTGGATACATCACTACAAGCTAAAATCATAAGACGACATCTGATTTACTTTGGCCATGCCATGCGTGGAAATTCATTGGAGAAGGGCATGATGTTGGGAATGATTAGTGGAACAAGAAGAGAAACATCCAAGAACTGAGTTTGTGCTGGACAGGATAGCATGGAGAGCACATGCTTATAAAGCTGCCAAGAAACGGATATGGCTAAATGGTTTAAGCAACCAAAAGTTACAGTTTTAGATTTTCAAGTAAAATATGATTTTACACCAATGCAGTCATTTTGCTTAAAGAACTATGAAAGATTATCCAATTGAAAATATTTGCTACCAAAAGTATTTTTTTATTGCTTTGAAGACTGAACCAACTTATTTCTCCAACAGCTTTTATCACAGTTTATTTCTCCATACACTGGTCACATATTTGGTCATCATATAACAGGTAGGTACAAAAAACAGTTTTAGCAGTATTACATCAACTCATATCCAAACCAAATCATGAAATACCTTTCAGTACTTTTAACATAAAAATTTTAATTTTTTTATACTCATTCTGAGTTATACCGGCCCAAGTACATGTTCTCTAAAATAAGAAAATAAAAAAGCTACTTAAAATAATTTTAAATTTTTTTTGGAAACAAAGACTCAAATGAAATTGAGCAATTAGTATTTTTGAATTGTATTTTGAAATGACTATTTCTTTGCTTCTTAGGCTTATGTGCAAAGAAACAAAATGAAATGTCAAAAGCTATTAAAAGAGCCCAATGTGCGGGTAAGTATTATAAAATAGTCATGCCTTTGGATGATTTATAAAACCATTTTGTTTTTTAAACCTAATTATTGTTTTACAGGTTTTATGTCGATTATGCATAAGGACCCAAAGTTTCGCAACGACCCCAAAATATGTAATATTAAATATCCAGAATAAATTGTATCAATTATGCCTAGCCCATTTTTTAATTAGAATGTTAATAAATGAGCTTATCAATATGTCCATGATGAGAGTATTATTTCATTCATTCTGATAACAAATTGCTCATCAGTTGTAGCATTGTCAGGAATGTGTCTCTTTGTAGTGAATATCTGATTGTTTCAACCTGTACACAGTCCTTTGAACTTCTCAGAAAGCAGTTGCTTAAGATGCAGTATAGAAAAAAAAATCTTTTAACTTACTGATACTGTATCCCTACTTCGAATTAACATCTCTTGGGCTCATTTCCCCCAAGTTCAATTTCACTTACACATTTTAGCTCAAATATATAAGGTTGTAGAAATTCAAAGTATTAAAGCACAATGTAAAGTGATAACTGGATGGAATTCATAGATTGGTCTTTTTCACTAAAGTGTTTGATTCTGGGATCAACGCTTCACTTCAAAGCTATTTAAAGAAAGTACCATTGCATTCTTTAATAAAGTTCTTATTAAAAATAACAGATAGGTTATTGGTCTTTGCTGTTTTCTGCTGTACCCTCTAAGACAGTAAGCAATTTAAGATTTAGTGAGGAAAAGCAACCTGAACCTTTGTCCACTTTGTAAGAATGATGCTAATTTTATTTCCACAATGTTGGCTTAAGTATTCCATGTATTGAAGTGTGCTAGTAACACCAGTAACACCAATGAGATGAGAATAGCAACAACTAAAACCCATTTCCACTGGAAGGAATTAAAAAGTTGAAGACAGTGTGCTCATCAAGGTGTCCCATCTTCAGTTGCATTGGTATTACTCATAAGATTTAATTCTTGGTCACTGTTTTCCTGGTCGTCTTGAAATACTTTTTGATTTAGATGGAAAGGGCGTAATCTTTTGCTTGCCTTTGGCCCACTTGCGTTCACAATGGCTTTTCGCTTTGACGCCTGCCTCGTTTCTGTTTCAGGGAAATTACTTTCTTTGATCATTAAAGTTAATTGGTCCATGATTTGGATGTTGTGATCAGCAGTGCATCCCTGCTTAGAAATCTGCCTTCCTTTTAACGTAATCGTGCTTGTCTGCAACCCAGAATTTGGGAAAAAGTGCTGCAAAGCTTGACAGAGAAAAATATTCTCTTTTGGCTCATCTGAGTAATTTCTATCCTTTCCTAAGAGGAAAAGAGAGGGGGGGGGAATCAGATTAGAGGATATTTTTATTAGATGGAAAGACCATAATAGTAGGCTGAATATATCAATTGAAAAGCAGCAATTTTTTCCCTTTATAAACAATATATGTTAATGCCCAAATAAGAATATTGGTGGTGGAGCTACCGTACTACTTACCTTCAGATTGTTACAGCCAGGTTTTGCACAGCTTGGCCCATTTTTTTTCCCCTGTAGCCAGCAAGGCTGAAGGCTTCTGGATTGATCCGGAGCTCTGTTATCGGCTACAGAGGCCTTCAGGAAAGCCTTGCTGGATGAAGAAGTTCCTGAACGCCCCTGATAGCGAAAAAGAGGCCAGGGCTACGCATGCAAGTAAGATGTGTCAGTGGACGACATTCCCCCGCCCTCCCCGGAAAGAAGACCTGGTTCCTTTTTTTGGTGGGAAATATATATATATATATATAAGACAGGGTCTTATTTTCGGGGAAACATAGTAGAGAGCAGGTAAAGGTATGTGGGAAAGAGTAGGTTGTTGTCTGATCCCAATCCTCACGCAAGGAATCAACAATAAAATGTTGCACCAAGCAAGTTCAGACACATGGAGCATCTGTGGCTGACTCAATTAAAGGTCTATCTGTGCTCTACCCATTTATTCTCTATGTTCACTTTTCTCATGAGAACAAAAATGATAAAATGACCCAGAACTTTCTCGTATTTAAGTTGTTTTGGCCAGATAACCAACAACCACGAACTTTTATAACATTGGTATATGCAGCATCTATCTGTACGGGTAAAAATAAAACCCACTGGAGAACTCAATTTATGAACCAGCTTACTAAAATGGTTATTTTCGCAAACAATCTTTGGAAGTGCTTTATTTAATATCAAATAACTATTATAGCTTGACCATGTTTTGTTGAGCAAAAATAAGGGAGATAATTACGCAGGTTTTTTTATAGCAAAACCAATAAAGAATATAATAACAATGAATTAAGAAAATTCTCTATACAATAAACTTGTAGTATGTTTTAAAGGCCTGAAGGACTTCAGCTATTTTAGGCATGCTAAGCTACCTTACCTGTAGTTTTCTTTTGTTCTTTTTTACTTCTTATTTCTTTTCTCAGTTGGTCTATATGTGATAATAGATTCTCTACTGATTTTTCAGTATCCACTACTTTACTGCACAGATTCTAGAACAAGAGAAAAAGAACACCTCTATGGAACACAAGGTTTTTTAACAGCAATTAAAACATTTTTAAGGGGATAGCTTTCTAGTTCTACATTACCCTAATTACTATATTCTTCATAGGAATGCACAATCTTTTTAGCCCAGAGGCTGCATAACTACCATAATTTGTATAAATTACAGGGGTGTTTTTCCACAATGACTGTATTTTCAAAACAATTTCATATAGATAGTTCTTGACTTATAATTGCAATGGAGCTTGCCAGTTATGGTCATAAGTCATGATGCTTGTAAAATACTCATCACATGACCGGCTCGTTTTTAATGACCTTTTTTTGTGGTGGTCATAAAGCAAGCCCATTGTTTTGCTACGGGTGGTTTTGCTGGAGACCAGAAATAAATACTGATTTTCAGCAAAAAATATCATAATTTAAAGTCATGTGACTACAAATGGAAGTAAATACAGGCTGATTGCCAAGCGCCCAAATTGTAGTCAGGTGACGGGGGAGTGGCCACTGGAACTGAGTCATGAGTACATGTTGAGTGGATCCATTGTAACTTTGAATAGTTGCTAAGCAACTGGTCGTAAGTCAAGGATGACCTGAACCTGGCAAACTTCTAATAGATGTATTTGGGTCTTTCCTAGACTACAAAATTCTAATAAGTAGTATTTTCCTGAATATTTATTTGAGATGCATTAACAACTGTGTTTCAAATTTTCCACTGCTACTTAAAAGTCACAAAATAGATATTCATAACTTACCTTTAGTTCAGTCTGCAAAGTAGAATACATTTCATTAATCTTATTAACCTCTTTTAGAGACCCATCTTCATTAAAGAATTCTGACCTTGGATACAAAAAAAAAATCCTAGCATGTACCATTTTTATCTGTTATTTTCAGAAAATAGAGTACTGAAATGTAGATATTTCAAAATCTAACCATACAGACTAACAAATCTTTATTTGAAACAAAAAAATGCCATCAGGTGCTTTCAAAATAGGCAGATATATTTTGCAAATATAGTGCTAGTTGACTTTCAGGTTAAAACCAAAACAGTTAAAGACCATCACATCAACATAACAAAAGTTAAGACAAATAATAATCATTTCAAACATCCAACAGTATCAGACATATGGAGTCAAAATTCCAGCAGTCGCAAGCATCTTTATCTGTGTTTTTAAATCATGTATTTATACAACAGAAATGAGTTACAGCAAGAAGTTGGATGTTGAAGTGGAATATAAAAATAGCAATAGGGATGTTTTCATGCTTTAGCACCAAAAGCCACTGAATTGAGAAAGAACACTGGAAAATCAAGGCAGGATTGTGAATAGGCTTTGTTAAGTATTTTATGGTTTAAAATATTCTGAAGGGAAGCAGAGCTGAAAGTCTGAACAGGAGTTTTCTTAATAGCAGTGATGCCGAACCTTTTTGGCCTCGGGTGCCAAAAGCACACATGCGCGCTATCGTGCGTACGCCCACCCTCATAATTTAATGCTCCCCACAACATGCTGTGCCCCGTGCATGTGAGCATGATCCTCCCCTGCCCTGCACATGCGCGCATGGCTTTCTTGGAGCCGGGGGAGGGTGAAAATGGCCTCCCCTGCCCACCTCTGGAGGCCAGAAATGGCCCATTTTCCATCTTCCAGTAGGTAGGTTCGTTTTTCGCCCTCCCCAAGCTCCAGAGGCTTTCTAGGGGCCTGGGGAGGGTAAAAAACAGCTCAATGCGCAAACTGGAAGTCTGTTCCCAAACTTCTGGTTTGTGCTTTGGCCCGCTTTTGGCCCTCCGGAGCTTCAGGGAAGCCTCCAGAGGGTGAAAATCAAGGCCAAAAAAACAGCTGGCCAGTGTGCGCATGCACGCTGGAGCTGCCTTGCTTGCCCTCAGAAATGGCTCCACGTGCCACATCATGGTTATGTAGTATGAATCCTTTGACCAAATCCTATTATTGATACAGAATGGCTCTATGGAATATACATTTTCTTTAAGCCACTTAAGTCTGAAATCAAATGAGAATACCATGCAAAATAGGAGAGGGCTGTTTTCCTACCTGTGTTCTGCCATCACTTTGCAAAGGCCCGAAGAGTTACAGGAACCAGATACAGTTCGATAGCCTTGTTGTTCTGCCATTCCTAGATTGGCTACAACTACTGGCACTTTCTGAAAAAGCCTACAGAAAATCCATACATAATTAGAGATACTGGAGATCTTATTCAGTGCTAGCCGATAACCTGGCGTTCTCTGGATATTTATTTATAGGGAGGAAATGTCCCAAACAAACGTAATTTCTTACCAGAGGGAGCCCCCTTGTGGAGTACTGTAAAGTCATTACCATGGCAACTCCACTGCACTGTACAGTAGATGCCATTTTAAGGCACAACAGGCTGTATCTCAACAGAACACACCCCCCGAGGGGTGTTACACCCACAGTATTTGTTTCCAGAGAGTAAGTCATCTGTGTACCAAGTTTGGTTGAAATTGCTCAAGGCGTTCCAGAGTTATGCTGAAACACACACACACACACTTTAAATATATACACTTTCTGTTGCATATGACAAATGTGTAATTTGTTATTTATCTCCAAGGACCATGGGACTTTTGCAAACTCCCTTGGAGACCAAAACCTTTTTTTTCATAGCAACAGAAGTATTGGCTGCTCCTATGACAACGGCAAGAGGGCATAGGAGGCCTCTGGGAAACCTCGATATCAAGAATGCTGTGGAATTCTGGTAGTTGAAGTCCACAAGTCTTAAAAAGTTGCCAAGTTTGGAGACCCCAGTTACAGGCAGATAAAATAACTTACAGGCTTTATTTCATCATTTACAATTTTAAATTTTGTAAGAAGTCAATTGATTTAGTGTCGCCAGAGATTGATGAAAGTAGAATATGAAAGTTTTAACTGAAAAAAGTAATTTTTGTTACAATAAAATAACTTGTGCCCTGCGAGCCAGAGGTGTCACACACTGGCCACACCCATGCGTGGTTTAGCGAAGAGGGGGAAAGTCATGTGATGATGCCATGATGATAAGAGTTTGACACTGTTGTAATCCGTCTTTCAAATTTCAAACAGGGAATGCATAGAATCTAAGCTATCTTGAAGAGGGGGGCAGGTGGGATGGGCTTCATTCCTGGTGATTGTGGACAAGTCTCTGCAGTTTTCGTGGCAAGGTTTTCAGAAGTGTTCTGCCTTGTCTTCTTCTTAGGGCTGAGAGAGTGACTGACACCAAGGTCACCCACAAGGCTTTGTGCCTAAGGCAGGACCAAAACTCACACTCTCTATTTCTAGCCTAGTGTTGTGGCCAGCCAGCGGAGCTGGTGGTGGACTCAGACAGTGAGGAGGTTGGGGAGGAACATGGGCCAGTCCTGGAGTCTGGGGAAGACTCTGATGAGGGCTCTGCATCGGAGGCAGAGATGGGGCCAGGACCGCCTGACACTTATCAGTTGCCGTCAGAGTCAGATATCAGTGAGGCAGACGAACAGCTGGAGTCTGTTCCCAGTATGCCCATGTGCAGAGCTGCCAGGAAAAGGCAACAGTTAAGGAACAAGGGCCGATTTGGGAATAAAGGCACAGGGGGATGGTGAATAAAGAGGAGCAAAAGGAGAGTGGAGTTTGCGGAAACAATTAGTTCGCTTAATAAGTGTGAAGATTTGTTTGTGACCCTCAGAGACTCCTTGCCAAGTATTTTCTTGTATAGCCTTTGTGTGTTTGGAAGATATCGGCCTGGCAGCTCTCCAAGCCTGATAAGGTCTGTGATTGTAAATTCACCTTTGAAAGACCCTTTGCCGGGACTTTGCTGGATGTGAATGAGAGGAATCCACATTAGCTTAATAAAAAGGGGTTTTGTCGGGACAAGGAGACTGCTTCGTGACTTTGTGAAGCCTAGGTCAGAACACCTAGTGCTCTAACCACTGCACCGATCTAGTTCTCTTATCTTAGGTTACACGGTATTAATCCCAGATCATGCTATTGTACTGGAATAGGCTACTACTTCTAATCAGAATGAATATGGAACTGAATGAAAAGAAATCGTGTAAGATTTGTTACTTACCCCTCTTGGGGCTTATGCAAGGCATATTCAAGTTTGTAAGTGGATGAGCTTGAAGAGGTTACGTTGGAAGTGAGTAAGAGAAACACAAGATCCAGATTTGATAAGTGCGATTGTAAGTGCTGATGAAGAAGCTGTTCTCGGAACGTCATTGTCTGGTCAGTATTACGCCTGAGCTTGTACCAACCTATCACATTCTGGAAAAGAAAGGACATTTTTTTTAAAGCTACGTAGAAATGTGTTATTACTTTCAAAGAGAACAAGAAGAAAAAGAACTGTGATTAACAATCCATGAGTCACTACAATAAATAATACAGCTAGGGTAAACGAGTACCAGTAATTATCTTTCAAAGAAATTCACAAACATCACTGGCTTTAAAAATGTATTAATTTATCTAGTTTCCTATTTATATTTTGCAATCCAGTATGTTTGTATATATCTATGTACGTTTTCTTTCAATCTATTTATATAGCTACTCATCTTTCAATAGGGATTCTGCATCTAACATAAAATCTAAAAATCCCAAAATAAACAATTTGTTGCACCATATAAGGAATTGACTCACATTTAGCTTTTATGCTTGCCTTTATTTTAAGCCTGGTTATAATTTCTAATTATTTTTAACATTATTTATTTCAAGGACACGGTTTTGCTTTTATACATATACATTTTAACTTAACTTCTAACTTAAGAATGTTGAAAAAGAAAAAAAAATATATTACATATAATATATATATATAAAATTCTACATATATATATATATATATATATATATATATATATATATATATATATATATATATACTTAAAGTATATATATATACTTATCAGCACAAATAAAAACACACACACACACACACACACACACACACACACACACACACACACACACATATATATATATATATATATATATATATATATATATATATATATATATATATATATATATATATAAAAATATATAGAGATAAAATTATATCTATGTATCTATAGACATATATAGGACAAAAATTCAGCCAAAAGAATATAATAGTTATAATGGATAACAAGAAACTTATATCAACTCTTGAAATTACTTGGCTGCATTTTTTAAGTTGCCATCCATATGAGGGAGGGGGAGGTGAACAATGTGTAATGTTTTCCTCTACAGTGCCAGACATAACAGAGATAAGGCTCTTGAGAACCAAGGTCAGCTGAATGTGTCCCAGCAACAGCAGGAGAGGAGGCAGGAGGGGGAGATGAGTTCATCGGCTGCTTAGTTGTTTAACATGACTTATGACACCAGGCAGATGGACAATATCTATTCTTTAATTATATCCAAGGACAGGAATTATTCAGAGTTGGTTTCACATTTGAACATGCCGACATGTTGCATCCAATGAACAGGATGATCTTTGAGAAAAGCCACAGCTTCGGAGTCTTGAATTGTCTCTCTTGATAAATTGGAAGTTTGAGGAAAGTTCTGCCTTGGACTCTAATTTTGGATGATATTTGGAACGCTGACATTAAGAGCCACATGCAGCTCCAGAGCATGGGTTACCGACCCCTGATGTAGGGAGTACATTGCTTAATTCAGACTGTTTGTTTAGTGACTGAAGTTACAGTGACACTGGAAAAAGTGACTGTTTTTCACACTTACAACTGTTGCAGCACTTCTATGGTCATGTGATTAAAATTCACACGCTTAACAACTGGTTCATATTTATGATGGTTACAGTATCCTGGGCTCATATGATCCCCTTTTGCGACCTGACAAGCAAAGTCAACTGGGAAGCCAGATTTATTTAACAACCGTGTTACTAACTTAACAACTGCAGTGATTCACTTAACAAGTGTGGCAAGAAAGGTAATAAAATTTGGGGGGGGTGGTGGTGTCCCACTTAACAACTCTCTTACTTAGCAACATAAATTTTAGGCTCAATTATAGTCGTACAAGCATGGTCCATTCCATAATCAAAGTACAAAAATTCTGACAGCGGTGTCAAATATAATTTCTTTTGAGAAAATTTGTATGGACCTCTCATCTGTACATTTAGGCATATATATCTGGGAACAAATCCCACCCTGCTGAGACTTCACTTATAAACTAATAATCAAATCATATCAGTCAATCAATCCATCATACTATGGAGAACTGGGGATGTCTTTAAATAAAATTGTTTCTGGATATACTCATGCAATCCTGTTAAATCTAAATACAAAATACCTTTTTGCACCCTGATAATATTTTCTTCAACATCGGTTTATTCAGTTCTCCAACTGCATCGTAAAAGCTAAAAATGATGAAATGGGAAGGAATAGCAATACTGAATTAAATATATCTGCAGTTAGCATTTTTCAGCAAATATCGTTTCTAGTCATTTTTAATTCAACCCCCCCAAAAATTTTTACGGGAAATCAAAAATAAAAAAGTAATAGAGACATCAAAAGTTTTGCCTTGGGAAGTAGACAAGATGAATCATAAATGTTCCTTCTCTCTACAAAATTATTGAATTTTACAATTTTGGGGGGAGACAGTAAAATCTGAGCTGTATGTATGTTTTTCTATGGTTGATTTGCAAAGAGATAAGGGCCAATATCATAAAATAGCCATTGTCAATGCGTTTAACATCATTGAAAAATAAGAAATTGACTATTGGCTACATTGTAAGTAGTTTTATGGATATATTCTTGGAATAGCGCAGGGATGTCAAACTCCTGGCCCGCAGGCCGGATGCGTCACGCGCTGGCCACGCCCATGCCTCGTTTAGCGAAGGGGAAAAGAGTCCTGATACGTCACGTGATGCTGCCGTGACATGAATTTGACACCCCTGGAATAGCGTATTAATCACAGCAAGGGGAAAGTTTATTTAAAATGTTAACATTAAGATGATTTTAAAAATTTAAGTGGAACTCACTTCCATGTAAGATTCCCATTACTCTCAATCAAGTTTATATTGGAATAATCTACAGGGCTGCAATTTCCCTTCTGGACATTTCTGTCTGAGGATCCCATTACATGGATATGAATCTCTCAGTGCAAACATATGCTGCCATTTCATTTTTCCATGAATTTCTTGAGATTTTCCTGCAGATGTGATTCTAATTCACAATCACAGCTAATTCCACCCCCCCTACACGTTTTAAATATACTTTAAATGCTTTATAAAAAGGTATACAATTTTTTTTACCTACCTGAAGAGTTGATAACATGGAATGTGCTTTTGTATATCTGAAACGAAGTAAGATATTATATTACTTCTTCCAGAAAGGGTAATGTAGACATGCTTCCATTATATTCTTAAATTATTTAAAATATGATTCATACATTATTCATTACATTGGCTTTGTATTAAGATTATGTGAGATTTGTAAATCCTAGAAAAATCATTTAATTTAGTATTTCATGCAACATCTTTCAGTTTTTCTACTAAAAGTGCAGATGAGCTAAAAGTCTTATGGTCAAGAAGCTTTGGAAGGACAGCATGAAGTGGATTTTTAGAACATCATTAATTTCAAAAATGAATGATAATTGACATTTATGTTGATGGTGGCAAATTTTAAAGGGTAGGACAGTTTTTCATACTGTAGAACAAATCCATTTGTAGCCTTCCTTTTATTGTTCTTACGAAGCAGAGAAATTGGAATAATTTCAGGAATGAAATATTAGGACATTATATGTTATGGGTAATATTGTGTTCCATTTTTTTCCTCTTAAAAATTACAGTAAAATAGCACATATTTCCATTTTATTGGTACTACATACTGATTGTATGCTTAGAAATCTCAGAAGGCAGGTGGTGGTGATAGTGGGGAAACCTTGCAAAAACCTATTCAGGTGTGCAAAATCTTTCACTCACATGCGATGGAACATGATTAAATATGCATTTGAGACATCCTTCTGCCCTAAGTAAAATGGACCCTTCTAAACTGTGAAACACAGTGGTGTTTCAAGTTAAAGACTATACTGAAATGCTGGAAACAATTTTCTGCACTTTGAAATCAGATGTTCCTCAAAGTTTTTTATGTCTGAAATTATTCAAAAGGGAATTATAGCAATAGCACTTAGACTTAAACACCACTCCAACATGCTTTCAAGCCCTCTCTAAGCGGTTTACAGAGTCAGCCTATGGCCCCCAACAATCTGGCTCCTCATTTTACCCACCTCGGAAGGATGGAAGGCTGAGTCGACCTTGAGCCTGGTGAGATTTGAACTGCCAAATTGCAGGCAGCTGGCAGTCAGCAGAAATAGCTTGCAGTACTGCAGTCTAACCACTGTGCCCCATAATTATTTTGCATCCCACTATTTTGTAAATTGGTGTACAACTTACCAATTGTATACACAACCTCAACATCATCCATCTGAGAGTCGGTAATGCTGTTTTTGGCTTCACCTTTCACATCTCCAAGAAGAAAACCTTCCTGTGAGCAAAATAGAAACACATGTCAAACCATGATCATGCCAGGAAAGCCCAAGATTCAAATTCAAATGTAAGCTTAGATTTTTTGGGGGGGGAATGCTGAAAAGACAACTTAAAAAACAATGATCTTTTGGAGTCTTACGCAGTGCCCCCAAGCCCCGTTTTGACTTCCGGGAAGTCTTCCAGGCCCATGGGATGGTGGTGGTGAAATGTAGTAAAATCAGTGTGCTAGTGACATGCTACCTACAAGAGGACTGTATTGCTTTATGGCAGTGATGCTAACCTTTTTGTCATTGCGTGCTGAAAGCATGCGCGTGCAGGGACGTTTGCACGTGTGGGGTATGGAACATGGCGCATACACATTGTATTATGAGTATGGGCGCCCATGCGTTCTCTCTCTCTCTCTCTCTCACACACGCACACACATACACACACAGGGGGACAAAAAGGTTAGCCATCCCTGGTATATGGCATTGCATTACTTCCTGTGAGGAAGCAGTCCAAAGTCAATGAAATCAACTGTCTCTTCAGTGGGAAGAGTTTGCCTTGGCAGAGGCTGTACTCCAGCAGCATTGGAGGAGACGGTGCAGAAATGGATGGGCTCACATTGAAAATCAAACAGAAAAAAGACACAATTTTCAAACACGGAACTTATTTTACCAACGTTTGGGAAAAAGGGGTGGAGAGTAAAGAAGGGAATCTGTATTGTGAAGCAACTTAAAACACTCAGACACATGCAATAAATAGAAAATTAATAAAAGGCATTAAAAAAGCCCAGGAAACAAACCCCGTCTCTTCAGTGGGAAGAGTTTGCGCCGGCGGAGGCTGTAAACATCAGTAGCGTTGGAGAGAGGGAAATTCAAAATAACACTTGCACGCAGCAGCCACCGAGAACATAGCAAACTTATGATTGCTCACCACGAGAGATCTTAATATTAACCGGGGTGCCACGTGGCAGGGCACGAATCAAATCCTCCACGGGTGGGAAATCACCGGCGCAATATTTTTCCCTAAGGCGGAGCGCGCGTTCAACAACTTTGGTAACAAATCCCGGCTCTGTTTTGCAAGCTACTCTCGGTTGGAGAGGTGAGCGTTTTTGCAAAAGCATCTTTAGAGAAACAGCTCCAGGATTCCCAGCCAAGGCGGCCAAGCCTTTGAACCACCGCCGTATTTTACGAGTGGGGAGCATTGAGGATTTTGGGATTAAAAACCTCTTAGGCGGATCCCCAGCTCAAATCCACAGGGCGTGCATAAGGGCACCAACCGTCCCTGTCCTAATGTTCCCTTGAATTCGTATCCATTTCATGCATTCAAAAGCATGTTTATACTTAATATGTGTTGTCTAATACATGCTTGACGAAATAAAATAAAATAAATGAATTCATAGTTTGGGGGGACGGGACGGGGATTGCGCCCAGTGCGCGCTCCTTCCCACCTACCGCGCAGGGTTGTTGTGGGGAAACCCTAGTAAGAAAAGAGCCCCGTTTGGAGCTCCTTGGAAGGAAAGAGGCGGCTGAAGCCCATCATTTTCCACCTCCCCTCACTCCAGTCCAAAATAGTCGGGGGGGGGGAGGACGGGGGGGAAGGAACAACAACGCTTTGTGGGAAATGCCGGCGGGGGTCACCGGCTCCAGGCGAAATGAAACTGAAACTAAGCCTTCCCAAGGAAGGAAGGAAGACCTTGCGCACTGCCCTGTTTAAAAGGCGCCGGGTCTCCTTTGGAGGCGCCTCTCCACAAAAAGCAACAACAACCCCACAACAACCGTGGGGGCGAAGCGGGTTCAATCCGGGAGGAGGGCGCAGCGGCCCCCCGATTTCGAGGCGTAGCCAGGAGCGCGCGCGCAAGGAAACCTCTCCAAGCGCGCCGCGCGGGGCCGCTTTTCAACCTACCGAATCCGCGTCGGTGCTGAGGTGTTGGAAAGCGAGGGCGCCGAAGAGGAAGCCCGGCAGCAACGCCGTCGTGCTCTCCCCCTCCATCCCCAGCGGGTTGCCTTTCTCTCCCCGCCTCGCCACGCCGGGTCCCTCTGGAGGAGGAGGACGACTTGGCTGGGAGGGAAGACGGAGCAACAATGGCCGCGCCCGGCCCGCTAGCGAGGAGGCGAGAGCGCAGAGACCTCTAGCGCCCAAAGGGAGCGCGGCACTGCGCCCCGCTGCCGCCGTCGCCTTTGCGCTCCGGTGGGGCGGAAGGCGCCGCGGGCCCGCCGCCTTCCGTTTGCGCGGCCTCCCCATGTGCACCCACCCGCGGGAGATCGGCCTCGCTTCGATTAAGGCAGCCGTGGTTAAGCGACTATTCTCTAGGTTGATTACATCTCACCCAACGGTAAAACTTGATGGGAAAAGGACCATAAGATTTTGGTACGCGTTGTAGCCGTAAAGGAGGCAAGGGTGTGAGGCGGAGCAAGATTAATATATTAACAGAGTGGAGATGACCTTAGAGGTCATCCAGTCCAACCCCCCCTCAAACAGGAGACCCTACACCAGTGGTTCCCAACCTTTTTTTTGGCAATGCCTCACTTAAGCATCTCTAAAATGATGCCCACCCCATATAATTCTTACTTTACTCAAAAAGAGAAGTCTACTCACGCAGAGGAAGCCTAAAAGGCCATTAACTTGGTTTAAACAAGGTTCAAACTGCCCCCATTAGATCACTAGTATTTCTTATACAATAGTTAACACACTGATGCTAAGGAGTTCTACTCCCCCCTCCCCACATGAAAATAACTGTTCCAACTGCCAGTTGCCTTAAATTAACAGGATATGATCAGAAGTGGTATTCAGCAGGTTCTGACCAGTTCTGGAGAACCGGTAGTGGACATTTTGAGTAGTTCCGAGAACCACCTCTGACTGCCCTGCCCTCATCTATTCTATGCCTCCGGAGTCCCAGCTGATTGGGAGGAAATGAGGATTTTGCAGTATCCTTCCCATGACACACCCACCAAGCTATGCCACACCCACAGAACTGGTAGTAAAAAAATTGGAATCCAACCACTGGCTCTGATGCTAAGGAGTTAGACATTCTACTCCCCCTCCTCACCTGGAAAGAACTGTTCCAACTGCCAGTTGCGTCACATTCCGTTACCTTGGTTCAAACTGACTGTCAGCGTTCTAAGTATGCAGACATTCCACTCCTTCACTCAGGAGCAATCTCGGGCTCCTTACAGTACTAAACGTCAGTATCTCCCAAGAATCTGTTGACAACAATTTATGGCATTTATAACTAGTTTTGCAATAGAACTGCAAAATTCTGGAGAATAGAAGAATCTCTTTAAAATTAGCTTACGTATTATGCATTATGTATTGTGCATTTACCATAGTTATCATAGCACCCTTAGGGAATGTTTGTGTGATCCTCCCAGCCAACTTCTGACTGGGAAGTCAATGGGGGAAGCTGGATTTGCTTAGCAACTGCAAGATTTGCTTAATGACCACAGTAAAATAAAATTGGATGTGACTCATTTAATGACTGCATTGCTTAGTGAAGAAGTTCTAATTCCAATTATGGTCTTAAACCCAGGATTATCTGTATTTATTTGAAAAAAAATGTATAGCCTACTTTCTCTTCGTATAAAGAAAGTGTCTATATGCAGATTTAGGAAAAATGGACAACATATTTACCATAACCATGTATATAGCAATTGTTTTGATATGTGCTTATTTATTTGAAAGTGATATTCAGCGGAGAAAGGAGCATAGAATTTCGATCTTTCCTTGGTGGAAGGTCATTGGGAGGCTAAATTCTGGAGCACGTAAGAAAATCTGTGTCACTGAGAGAGAGAAAAAAGGCCAAAGTACAGAAATAACCGCTTGTTTAATCAGTGTTTTTATGCTAGTTTAACAACCAGTTATATTTTGATGAGGAAGCAGGTAAATGTACAAGAAATGAACTTTAGCATCTTCTATGGCAAGATTTTGCCAACTTCTGCATTATTAAACGCTATTCAGATTAGCATTTCTTTGCCCTATACAAGACATCTTACAATCTTAAATTAAAATTCTTAACAGATCTTGGCCTTGTACCTTTTATTGCTCTGCATTGAGAAATCATTCCTTTGAAGCCACTCTTTTCATTTTTTTGTATTTGTATGTGCGTGTATGTAAGGGACGTATTTGTAAGGGATGTATTTGTATTTGTGCATGTATGTAAGGGATGCGGTGGCCCAGTGGCTAAAATGCTGAGCTTGTCAATCAGAAAGGTCGGCAGTTTGGCGGTTTGAATCCCTAGTGCCGCGTAACGGAGTGAGCTCCCGTTACTTGTCCCAGTTTCTGCCAACCTAGCTGTTCGAAAGCGCGTAAAAATGCAAGGAGAAAAATAGGAACCACGTTGGTGGGAAGGTAACAGCGTTCTGTGCGCCTTCGGCATTTAGTCATGCTGGCCACATGAGCACGGAGACATCTTTGGACAGTGCTGGCTCTTTGGCTTTGAAACGGAGATGAGCACCGCCCCCTAGAGTCAGGAATGGTTACCACATATGTTCGAGGGGAACCTTTACCTTTTTATGTGCATGTATTTTATCCATCAGATGGGTTGCAAATTTCTCTGCACAGTCCTGAAGGTAAAGTTGCCCATTCCTAAAAGCGCTCGAGTCACCCAGAACAAGATTACTGGACATTTATTTGCAGATGCAACAAGGGAGGGAAATATTGCTGCTTTATCACCCAGGCACAATATAGATCTTAATGATGGCTCTAACCCAATAACACTCTGGCATTCCCCCAGTAGCTCTCCAGGCATCTCTTTATCGGCTTTTCTTTCAGACATTCCCTATAAGTAGTCCTCGGCTTGCGCCCAATTGAGCCCAACATTTCTGTGGCTAAGTGAGACAATTGGCTTTGGTCCCATTTTACAACCTTTCTTGCCACCCTTAAGTGAATCACAGCAGCTGATAACCTTATTAACACGATTGCTAAGTGAATCTGGCTTCCCCACTAATCAGAAGGTCACAAAAGGGGACCACATGACCCCAGGACACTGCATCATAAATTTGAACATTTCGCATTCGAAATGCAGATACTGGTTTGCACGCTTCACCAAGGATGACGCATGGAGAGACCAGGAGTGCGATTATGCCGCTCTTCCTAAATCTGTTAACGATCTTGGTTTTATTACCGTTTAGAATCAGGTTGCTTTTATTGCACCAGTCCACTAGGG
Source organism: Thamnophis sirtalis (assembly GCF_051295495.1). Classification (NCBI taxonomy): domain Eukaryota; kingdom Metazoa; phylum Chordata; class Lepidosauria; order Squamata; family Natricidae; genus Thamnophis; species Thamnophis sirtalis. The sequence continues at coordinate 10,008,931 of NW_028261390.1, forward strand.
CCTTCAGATTGTGTGGAGGGCAACCTGTAATGCAGGTGGCTCCCTAGGTCTGCCTTTTACGTATCAGTTGTGAACTGGTGTCATTCTCAGGAGTTCTTTCAGTATGACATTGTCTGCTCAGCCAGATGTGCAGATCTGTGCGCATGGCTAAGATAAGTGGCATCCATTTATGGTGCCGCTTTATATAATCATTATACTTTGGTATTAGACTTAATATAACTGATTCATATGACTGGGTGCCACAAGCAGATGATCAGGGTTTCTTTTCTGAAAACACTTCTAAGGCATATAGAGCAAGGGCTAAAATTTCCCACCACCAACATACACACCAGGCAGTTTGAATTAAGGAGGACTAAATCCATTTAGGTTTACTTAAGCCTCTGTCATCACACAAATTGCAATTTTGCATCAAATGTACGTCACACACAACCTAATTCTGACCTCTTCGTGGCTTTGGCTGGATGACACGGCATTTGCTCATAAAGTATTGCACTTAGCAGCATACTTAAAAGTATTACTTTCAGTACTTATTTAAATGTACGGGCCACTAATTCTCCATGCATGAAATCCTCAGCCTCAGAATCAGGTGATTTGGGAATGCTCAGAAATTTTACTACAGCTGTGTTTACAGCACATGCTTATCCACAGTTAATGATGGGTAATCTTAATTTTCGGGGGTTGCCTCTGGCGTAGGCTAGAGAGCTGCCGCATCTGGGCTGTAAACACTCCAATAAAGAAGAATATTTGTAGCATCAGGGTTGAAATGAAGGATCCTCCCTGAGCTTCATTATTTTCTTGCAGCTGTTTGATGACCCAAACTGATGATGTTACCTAGTTTTGGTAATGAAATGTGTTCAAGAAAACAAGCTTAACTCCCCCCCCCCCCCCAGTAAACAGTTGAATGAGATGGTAATCCAGTTTCTTCCATCTTCTTGTTCCCATCTTTGCAGGGCAGACTTGAGCGGAATTCCAGCAAGGATCCAACTCGGCTCGAGTAGCAAATACGCGCAATTCCAGAAGAAGCCCGCCCGTCTCGGGCTCCTCCCTCCCCACGTCCATCTATTCGGGCCGATCCGTGTCTCCCCGTCAAACTGAGCGCACAATGCCGCCGTGAGCGAACAAATGGGAAAGGCGGCGCACACGCGACGCGCCCTGGGGGCACCCTTTACGCGCGGCTTCGGTGGCAGATGCAGGGGAGGCGAGAGTTGCGTTGGGGAGCCAGCCGCCTGCCTGCCAGCCGTCCTTGAGTCAGACTCGCTAAGCCGTGGCTCTCCGCCAGGAGCCACCCTGCGCAGGCAGCGCCTGCAGGCAGCGCCCGAGGCTCCCCGGCGTTGCCGAAAGAGTTAAGTGGGTGGAGCCGCGGGAAGCCAGGGAAAAAGGAGGCAGCTCGGAAGAGGCGCTGCCACTGAGCCCGGAGCGGAGTGTCCCTGGGCAGGCCGGCGAGCGAAGGAGAGAGCCGGGGACACCGGCGCTTGGTTGCTGGTGACGCCTCGCAGGCCTTCGTCCCCAGCATGGAGGCGGTGCTGGGCGCCTTCTTGCAGCTCCTGAGCTTCTGGTTCGCCCTGGCGTTCCTGCTCATCGTGCTGCCCTCCGTCTTCGGCTTGTCGCTGGGCATCTCGGAGTTCTACCTCCAGGTGCTGGTCAAGATCCTCGAGGTGAGTTGGAGGGGGGGGCTTCCCCGGAGGGGTGTGCCAGGAGGTCGGCGCAAGGCGCAGCTTATCTCTCCCCTTCTCCAACCCCCGCGCCTCGACTTCATGATTAAGCCGGGCGACGACGCCCCATCGGCAGGGGATGGTGGGGAGTGTTGTCAGGAGCGTGGAAGGAAAGGTTGGCCAAAAGTGCGCTTTAGCTGCGCCTGCAAAGCTCGCCAAAGGCTGACCTTTCCCGCGTGATTCAGCGATCTCTTAAGCGGCGGAGGGAGGCGAGACCCACGTCCCCCCCCTCTCCACACACACCTTAAGGGGGTCCTGGGCCTTGCCAGGGGAGGGGATCGCGGCCGGGTTGGGATCCGGAGAATGGAACCCACCGCGTAAACGAGAGGAAATTGCGGGAGCGATGTTGTTTTGGTTTGCAAACCAGCCTGGGACGAACCGCAGTCTCTCTGCGTTGCTCCCAGAGGATTTAAAAGGACTTGTTAAAAGAAAAAAAAAATCCACCCCTTCAGTACGGAATCCGCTCTCGAGGGATTATATTTCTTAGGCCAAAGCCTTTCCCGGGGAAGCGGTATAGGCAGGTGGAAGAATTGGGCGCATTTTGGGGTGGGAAACTGGACGCTTTTCAAATAAAGACGCCTGCCAAAAAACTTGGGTTGTGCCCAGGGCAAGGCTACCTTGTCACATCTCGAAAGCATTTCATCTGGGCTAGCTGGTTTAGGGCATTTTAAGGAATTAGGGCTAGGCTTTTGATTGTTTTCATTGTACTTATGACCTGCTGGAATATTTGCTGCTTTGCTCTTGGGGGGGGGGTGTCCACGAGTTTAAAAACCAGGTGCAGAATTGTTGTTGTTTTCCTCTCTGAAAAGTTAAGTATGGCAATCCACTGCTTTAAGAAGAACCCTGCTGGGAGATGCATGGTGAATCCACTGCAACCACACAGATGCAAACATGCACAAGTAGTATCCCACGCTTGTGTGAGTTGTTTGAAATGTGCATTGTAGTTCGGTTGCTGCATGGATGAAGTTGTTTGCCTCCTGTAAAGATTGGCAACCTAGACGTCTATTTAAAGGACTGTATCCAATCGAAAATGTGCATTGCTTAGAAGGATGCAGGTGACCTTTATTATAGTAAAGTTTATTACATTTATATTATTGCCTACCTGGCTGATGGGACTATGGGTGGCGTACAATAAAGCAAAGAAAACAAATCTTAAATAACCATTAAAATAACATAAAATTAACATAAGATATGATAAATCTCATTGTGAGAGAATGCACCAAAATCTCACAATACAACCATTTTGTGGGCTCCTTATTACCATGGGATTCTCACCTGCTATACAGTGTGTGTATATGTATAGACACAGAGAGAGAGAGAGGGAGGGAGGGAGGGAGGGAGGGATTTCTGGAAGAACAGTAGGGTCAGGCTAATCTCATCTCAGGTGGTTTGGGGGGCATTGGTGTTCTGCAGGGTGTGTAGTTCACAAAAAGTTCCATATCCTGCATCCCTTCAGATACAAGTCTTTAGCAGATAGGATCCACAACATACTGCTTACTAGATCTGATGGATAGCTAAATATAACCAAGGAGAGAGGTTCCCCCTTCCCCAAAATAAACCTTGACCCCATGCCATTTGGGAACCAGCATTTTGAATTGAAACCAGAAGCAAACTGGGAGCCAACGCAGCTTGCAGAACAGAAGTGTAATGTAACTTTTCATTACTAGGAAGACACATAACTCCCGTTTCACTTTGCACGAGTTGAAGTTTCCAGACACACTTCAAAGGCAGCCCTAGCTACGGTATGTTTCGGTACTCCCTTCCGGAAGTGACCAGGGCATGAGGGCAACTCTGAGATTAATGCAGAAAAATAAATATAATTTCCCCGTTGCAATCCGTAGTTTACAAGAGTTCATCAAAATGCAGTAAAGAATATACAAAAATGACAGAAATTTTGTTTGAAAAGCACCACTGCAATGTAGGAAAAATGTTTATACCTCATACCAGGGTTATCTTGGCCACTATACAATATATTGTGGAGGCTACCCTGATGTCAACTGGGCACACTTACAATACCCAGCAACATGATCTGACCCTTCGGCCATTCCTCGCTCCCTCTCCCACTGTCCATGGTGGAATGATTCTGTGGGACATACCAATTAATTTCATGATTTGACATTTTGGCATCAAGCCATCTCTTAGTTTAGAATCCATATACTTTATAATAACTAGGTTGATTATATTTACTTCCAAATTTATTTGTAAGTTCAGATGTCTCTCCATGGTCAGGAAGTCTGCACGATGGTGTCAACAATGTTTTATTCACAAGAGGCCACGTCATTTGTAATGAAATTCGGATTTCTTCTCATCCTAAGAAAGTTTGTGGTGATGGTGTCAACTGGCTATGTTTTATTCAAGAGAGACCATGCCATGGTCTGCATTGATGGGTACACTTCCTTTCAATGGGTGTCTTTATAGCCGGAATGGTGATTTATAAACTTCCATTGGACAGACAGTTTTTTCTTGATTGCTTTTCTTGAATGTTTTTAGAGTACTTTCTTGAGTGCTTTTAGAGTTTTTTCTTGGTTGCTTTTCTTGAATATTTTAGAGTGCTTGAAGATAGGGCTTCTGTTTCAAAATCCAGGTATGATAAAGAGTTCATCTTGTTCCTTGTAAAAAAACAAAAACCCAAGAATTTGGTAGTACCATTTTTGACTAATAAATGTTGTGACTTTGGGATCTTCTGTAAGGTCCAGTTATTGTACAGGTCCAGTGGTGGGTTTCAAAAATTGTTCGAACCTACTCTGGGTGTCACCTCCTTTGTGGGAGTGGCTTGCCGCCCATGTGACCGGATGGGAGTGGCTTGCCGCCCATGTGACCAGATATGAAGATGCCAACAACACTTATCAGAACCACCTTAAATTACCTCACACACAGCCCTGGCATGCATAAGAATATGATGTAAACTTGTTTTTTAAAAGGCATCTTTGGTTTGCGTTCAAACAACTTCAACACACGCAATGTTCTGATTGCACCACAAACGCGTAGTCATCCTTACCTTTCACAGAGGCACTGAGTTTTATAAATATGAGCATGATAGTGTAGAATAATCATATCCAAGGACCAGTGGTGGGTTTCAAAATTTTTTGGAACCTCTTCTAACCAGTTCGGTAGATTTGACGAACCAGTTCAACCGAATAGGTGCGAACTGGTAGGAACCCACCTTTGTACAGGTCTGAAAGAAAAGAGGATTAAATTCAGCCAACATATTTTGACCTTTGTTTCTTTCTTGTCTTGCAAAATATATTATCTTTGATTTTTTTCATACAGATCCTTGGGTTGCTGTTATGTAATATTTCCAGATGCTGATGCAAGAATCTATTTCATCTGGGAATAACAATATACATAGTCCTTTTTTTGCAATCTTACAGATAAGGAAAACCTCTGATTAAAATTGGAAAGATAACACACATTTGCTTTCCTATTAAATCTGATATTGTTTTTGATTCACAGCCTTCTCTTTGAAATTCGAGGCTGGCTACATCCTCAACCTTTATAAAACACACAATCTTCTCAAAATAAATAAAATCTGTTGGGAAACGGAATTGTTCCATTGTTTAATTTCCAGATGGCTTGTTCTGATGAGATAGAATAATTCCCAGGGTGACTTATTCTCCAAATAGAAAGGTAGAATATCTGGAGAAAATTGAGTTTCCTTCACAGGGAATACTTCTTTGTGTTTATATATTCACTGAAAATAGCTACTTCTCTGCTGCAGGGTTCCTTAAACTTTTTTTTCCCCTCTGGGGAACTCTTTCCAATTTTGAAGATTATGGAGGATTCCCAAAGTGCTTTTATTTGAGAGTCAGAGTGATCGATATTGACTGCATTAAAAATTAAAATTGTGTGTCAGGTTTCTGAAAGATGCCCTAATTATGAGTTGACATGATGCTGTTTTAGAATACAGGTTGTCTTCGATTTATGACCACGATGGAGCTGTGAGCTGTGCCCCATTTTTGCCACAATTGTTAAGCGAATCACTGTACCGGTAGTTCTTAAGTGAATTTTGCAGTTGTTAAGGCTTACCCTCCTATTGATTTAGTTCCTTCGAAGACAGCTGGGGAAGGTTACAAATAGTGACCACATGACCTCGGAACAGTGCAACTGTCATAAATACATGCCAGTTGCCAAGCGGCCTAATTTTGGTCACATGACCTCAGGGATGCCACAAAAGTCGTAAGTATGAAAGCCGGTCATCAGATACATTTTTCAGTGCCATTGTAACTTCAGTCCACTAAATGAATGGTTGTAAATTGAGGACTACCTATATTTTATTTTTTTTAATTTCCATTATGGTGGTACAGTATAGGTCAGTGATGGTGAACCTTTTTCGGCTCGGGTGCCAAAAGCATGTTTTTCCAACTTTCAGTGGGCCCAGTAGGTCTGATTTTCACCCTCCTCGGGCTCCAGAGGTTTTCTAGGAGGTTGGGTAGGGCAAAAAACGGCCAAAAATCAAGGCCGAAAATTAGCTGACAGGGCAACGCCTCACATGCCCTCAGAAATGGCTCCATGTGCTGTGACACAGCTTCGCAATCACGGGTATAGGTATATGTGAAATGAACACAGCTGTACATTCTACATCAAGGCAAAATGACTGAGATGGTCATTGGACCATGTGACTGGTCAGGTGTCCCTCCTGCTGCCATTCTCCATCCAAGTCTTCTGGTCAGTTAGGACTTCCCCTGCTAGTACATCCATCCAATGCAAATGGCAGGTGTGGCCAATTGCCATTGTCAGGGAATTGCATAAGCAGATGTCCCAACGAATTCAGAGAGGCTGACACAAACTTGTTGTTTTTATATAAATGCATCTATTTCACCTCTACATTTGCAGCAAGCAGAGATAGACACCTCCATACATCATGAGGTAAATCATCAAGTGAAACTCAGAACAGCATACAGGGCACACAGAAGAAAAAGGCGGGAAAAAAGGGAACCTCCCCCTCCACACCCACAGCCACCAATCGCAATGCAGATTGCAGGAGCCAGCGCTCTCCAATCAACATAATTGTCTTTTCTGGCTCACTGTACAATAGGGTGGATTTGATTTAGATCAAGTTGATTTAAATCATGATTTAAATCATGATTTAAATCACTATTAAAAAGGCTTGATTTAAATCAACTCGATTTGAATAAAAATTTTTAAAGAGCAACTGTCATCTTTGACCCCCGCCGTTGACTCCCCGACAGTCCCAATATTGCTCAGTAACTGAGCTCCATTTCATGCTGAATAAACTATATTATTAATATATCTAGATAGATTTTTTACTCCAAAAGTATTTTATTAAAATAAATTTGATTTAAATCAAAAAAATATGATTTCAATTAAAAAAATCTATGTATGTATGTAAATGTATGTGTGTGTGTGTGTTTGTATGTATGTATGTAT
>NW_028261390.1:10178530-10221030 GCF_051295495.1 Thamnophis sirtalis
GTTAATAGTAAACGACTGCAGGGTTTGTTCGGGTGTCTCCATCCTTGGGGGAGTGGAATGCAATCATAGACATTGGAAGGGGGCACTGAGGTCATCCAGTACAGCCCCTAGGTCGGCGAAGGAATCCAAATTAAGCACCCCTGACAGATGGCTGTCTATCTCCTACCTGAACAAATCTAGCAAAGCGGATAATTGGTTTCCCTGTTAAACAGCTCTGATTGAAATTCCTCTCCAGTCCCCAAAATACGCTGAAATGGTTCTTCTTCGGTCTATTATTCCATATCCTGCTCTCTGGAATAGCAATAGAGTGAAGTTGGAGCAATGGTGGGTTCCGGATCCCGTTCCAAGATTACGGGCCCGGTGTCATCCACATGGACTCGCGCAGCGTGACCATGCGTCTTGCCGTCTAGCAATGCCTCTGCGATGCTCCAGCTGCTCGGCGGAGCATCGCACAGGCACTGTACGTGCCGTGCGGGGAAGCGCCAAAGACTTTAAAAACAGGTAAGGAGTGCGGGCGGGCAGGTGGGCCCTCCGGAGCACCGTACTGGAGCGGTACTCAGTGCTCTGGGCAGGCTCCAGTACACCCATACTAGGGCGTACCGCCTGCAACCCACCACTGAGTTGGAGCGACTGAACAGAGCTGAGCATTTACTGGCCAGATGCCCTTCCTGATGCCTACAGCAGGGTTCACAGCAGATATTTTCTCTTTGCTCCCAGAGGGAGAAATATCTGCCGCTACCTAGAATCGAACTCACAGCCTCCTGACTGTGAGGCGAGAGCTCCACCTCTAGGCTACCACACCGTTCTCAGAAAATTACGAGATTAATACATTTAATTACGGACAAATGCCGGCCAATTTATGACAGCTGTCTTACTTTGCCTTATCATGTATTCACACATGTAGAAGAGAGAAAAACAAAAAAGTCTTTGTATACGTGTGGTTTTCACATTCTCATAGTGCAAAAAATATTAAAAATGGGGAAATAATCATAAAAGAAAATCACATAAGTATGGATGTATGTATAAAGGACACGGTGGCTCAGTGGCTGACATTGAGCTTGTCGATCAGAAAGGTTGGCAGTTTGAATCCCTAGCACTGCGTAATGGGGTGAGCTCCCGTTACTTGTCCCAGCTTGGGCCAACCTAGCAGTTCGAAAGCATGTTAAAAATGCAAATAGAAAAATAAGGACCCCCGTTGGTGGGAAGGTAAGAGTGTTCTGTGCGCCTTCGGCATTTAGTCCTGGCAGCCACATGATCACATAGACGTCTTTGGACAGCGCTGGCTCTTCAGCTTTGAAACAGAGATGAGCACCTCCCCCCTAGAGTCAGGAACAACTAGCACATGTGTGATACATGCGTGTGTGTGTGTGTGTGTATTTCCCTAAAATAGTTTACATTTTCAGCTTCAAATAACTGAATTTTTTTTCCCATTAATAAAGGTTTTGAAATATAGGTACAACAAAATATAATTCAGCCTGGCAGATTTATTTCCTTAATGCCTTATTATTATTTCTGAGAAACCCATAAGGCACTCTATTAATTAAAACTCAGGCCGACATTTTGGCTCCATAAGATTTAGAACTGGAAGAGTCTTGTTGTCATTACTGCATTTATTTCAGAGGTTTTGGCTTTTTAATTCAGCATTATCTCCCATCAAGGTGAGCTTTTTCAGCCCATAATGTAGCCAACTACACACTGCAAAAAAGACTGATCCTTTTAAAAGTAGCTGTGTTTATATCTAAGTATTTGGCTATACAATGGAAATGTCTGTGTGTGTATGTGTGTGTGTGTGTGTGTGTGTAAGCTGTAAACAGGGCACACAGAGGCCAAAAATGGGATGCAGATGCCGAAAACGGGGCACATGGAGGCGGCAATAGGCAATGGCAATCCCAGCCTGAAACAGCTGATAGTTGGGAGGCCAATTCAACTGACAATCAGCTGTTGTGCTAATCAGGCTGTGCTGATGCTGAAACTGAAACAGGCTGTTTGCTGTTTGCTGCAAGGAGGCAAATTGCTGGGAGGCAGAGGCCAAAGGGTGGCAGCCGACAGGTGGGTGGGACTACATTTGGTGTATAAGAACGCGCCCAAATTTTCACCCTCTTTTAGGGGGGCAAGTGCGTCTTATACTCCAAAAATACGGTACTTTTGTTACCCTAAGAGTAGCAGTAGATGTGTCATCAGTGGGTTTGTGGATTTTTTGCAGGGAGAGGATATGGCCTCTTTTTTGCTGAATACTGGGAACCATGCAAAATGGCAAAAGTTCAATCTGGTGATGGCTGAATATCCCTACTCTGGTGCTATGTTTTATTAGCAATAGAATAACAGAGTTGGAAGAGACCTTGGAGGTCTTCTAGTTTCAAGCTCATCTTCTTCTGCAGCTTTTTTTTTTATAACTTTATTGGTATGCCGCCCTTTTCCCTGAGGGGACTCAGGGCGGCTCACAATAAGCTCTTACAGCTTACCCACAGCTTATGACTGAGAGAGGCATACATTGTCTTTAAGTATGCCAGCATAAAGCAAAACTTTTCTGCTGATACCATGGGCTGACTTGAGGTTGTAGAATCGGTTGGGCTTTGTTATCACCCCTTTTGAGGAAAATTAGGAATTGCAGTGATTGGGAATAGAGCATAGAGGTGGTATTCAGCAGGTTCTGACCAGTTCTGGAGAACTGGTAGTGGAAATTTTGAATAGTTTGGAGAATCGGTAAATACCACCTCATCTATTCTCTGCCTAACGAGTCCCAGCTGATCGGGAGGGAATGGGGATTTTGCAATATCCTTCCTCTGGGGTGGGTCAGGAATGGAGATTTTGCAGTATCCTTCCCCTTGGAGTGCGGAGGGAATGGAGATTTTGCAGTATCCTTCCCCTTGGAGTGCGGAGGGAATGGAGATTTTGCAGTATCCTTCCCCTTGGAGTGGGGAGGGAATGGAGATTTTGCAGTATCCTTCCCCTTGGAGTGCGGAGGGAATGGAGATTTTGCAGTATCCTTCCCCTTGGAGTGCGGAGGGAATGGAGATTTTGCAGTATCCTTCCCCTTGGAGTGGGGAGGGAATGGAGATTTTGCAGTATCCTTCCCCTTGGAGTGCGGAGGGAATGGAGATTTTGCAGTATCCTTCCCCTTGGAGTGGGGAGGGAATGGGGATTTTGCAATATCCTTCCTCTGGGGTGGGGCAGGAATGGAGATTTTGCAGTATCCTTCCCCTTGGAGTGCGGAGGGAATGGAGATTTTGCAGTATCCTTCCCCTTGGAGTGGGGAGGGAATGGAGATTTTGCAGTATCCTTCCCCTTGGAGTGTGGAGGGAATGGAGATTTTGCAGTATCCTTCCCCTTGGAATGGGGAGGGAATGGAGATTTTGCAGTATCCTTCCCCCTGGAGTAGGGAAGGAATGGGGATTTTGCAATAGCCTTCCCCTGCCACGCCTACCAAGCCACGCCCACAGAACTGGTAGTAAAAAAAAATGAATTTCACCACTGGTTTTGATTATTAGTGTTTGCCACACAGCAAACCAATGTAGGCAAACAATGGATGGTGGTTGCCTTAAATGATGCCAAGGAAGGTTTAAAAGACTAAATTTGGCTTTAGGATCTCTAGTTACCTATTCCTGGTTTAGAGAACTGGCTTAGGAAGGGGGAAGGAAGGGCTGGATTCACGGTAACAACATAGAAGTTCTCTGTCCAGCAAAGAACTATGAGAGTTATGTTCTAGCAAAAAAGAACTTCTTCAAACTCAAGGTCAGAAGTTCTGAAGGCTTTTTTTTTAATCTTCTGCTTGGATTACTATAGAGAAGGAAGTATAGTTAAGATATTCCTGCAGCTATAAAGTCCAAGGGTATAGCTTCACTTTCCGTGGATAAAAAAGTGCTGAATATCATATATATTCTGCATAAAATAATACAGAAGAAAGTTCAGTCCTACTACAGCTGGAGTGTCAAAGTTGATTTCATTGAGGGCCGCATCAGCATTGTGTTTGACCTCGGGGAGCCAGGGTGGGTGTGGCCAGGGTGGGTGTGGCCAGGGTGGGAGTGACTAGCATGATGTCATTCATGTTGGGGATGCTTGTGGTGGCCTAAGCGCTCTGCCAGAAACCCCCCACCCCCCCCCCCCCAGTCCCATTTTCGCTGGCAGAGGGTTGCGGGAGGCCATTGTGGCCAAAAATGGAGCCTGGGACTCAGTGGTGAAATTCATTTTTTTACTACCGGTTCTGTGGGTGTGGCTTGGTGGGCATGGCTTGGCGGGCGGGGCAGGGAAAGGATACTGCAAAATGCCCATTCCCTCCCCATTTCAGGGGAAGGATATTGCAAAATCCCTATCCCCATCCCACTCTGGGGCCAGCCAGAGCTAGTATTTGCCGGTTCTCCAAACTACTCAAAATTTCCGCTACTGGTTCTCCAGAACCTGTCAGAACCTGCTGGATTTCACCCTTGCTGGGACGGCTGTGTGCGGCCCTCCTGAGCTCCATTTTTGCTTGCAAAGGCACTCCGAGTTGGTCCTTCGCTGTTTTCAGGGTGGCCCCGCGGACCAGATCTAAGCACCCCGCAGGCCGCATCCGGCCCGTGGGCCTTGAGTTTGACACCCCTGTACTACAGTATTAAAAAGTCGCCTCCCTTCCCTATTCAAGCAACAAATAAGTAGGAAATGCGTTTTATTATATGAGAAACACAGCACGCTGGCTTTCAAACTCAATCATGGTGTTGAAATAATACTTTTTTTGGAGGTAGAAAAAGATGGAGATATTCTTTGAACATTTTGTATACCCGGCAATAAAGTCTGATTAGATCTTCTTGTACCACCACCCCTTTTTTTTAGCCAAAACATCTTCTGGTGTTTTGAAGAGAAGATAACAGTTATAGACAAATGGCAAATTCTGGGAAGTTACAGCTCTGAAAGTGTTTAGGAAATGAAAGTGGTCAGTTGAGATCTTATCATGTACTCATCCCTTTTAACTGCCTATATTGTGTGCGTGATTTGGGCTTTCTGTATAGAATTAATCTGCTTCCCTAATAAGTCAATTGTGGGCCAGATGTCAAAAGCTTAGCATTTATCGCTTCTTTTAAAATATGCTTTCCCAAACAACCTTCCTCTCATCCCATTCCCAATTGTCTGAGGTTACTGGAGTTAGAAATTAGCCAGGAATTAGGGAAAGTGTAAAATAATGGTTAGATGAGTCTGAATTAGTCTGGATGGCTTTGGATAAATCCAGGGCATCTGAGGAACTGCCTTAATTCCGGTGCTGGCATCCTGCCGGTTGAACAATTGGTTTGGGGATCGTATTCTTTGCGTGCGTACGGGCCTGACACATGCTGTGCGCGCATGCACAGTTTTAAGAAAACTTACCTTCCATGTTACTGCTGGGGAGTAACACAGCTTAACAGGGGTGAGTTTCAACTTTTTTTTACTACTGGTTCGGTGGGCGTGGCTAGATGGGGGGCATGTGACCGAGTGGGTGTGGCCAACTTGGCATCACTCATGCACACTCCGTCCCATTGCTGACTGAGTAGTTGACAAGCCCTGTGTCCTTTACCGTTGAGCCATAGTGCCCCTCTGATAAGTCGAAAACTACCTGTAATCAGGATGGGCTGCTGCGGTTTTGCACGGGTTCAGACTATTACCTCCCAAAGACCGATTCGATTGCACAGACTTGGCCTTCTCCGGATTCCATCCGCCAGCCAATGCCGGCTGGCGACCCCCCGGGGGAGGGCCTTCTCTGGTTGCAGCTCCCGCCCTCTGGAACGACCTCCCCATTGAGATCCGGACCCTTACTACCCTCCCGGCCTTCCGTAAAGCTACTAAGTCCTGGCTGTTCCGGCAGGCCTGGGGCTGTTGAAGTATCCAGCCCCACTTTAATTGTGAATGTTGTTGTATTTTAAATTTTGTATTGTCTTATTTATCCTCCTTCCCTTTTTATTGTAAGCCGCCCGGAGTCCTTCGGGAGTGGGCGGCATACAAAACTAATAAACTGAACTGAACTGAACTGATTCTCTAGCTAAGGATCTGCCCCGTTCAGCAAACCCGCAAATCCCACCCCTGGCTGGCCGCGCCCACCCCACTGCGCCCCTCTCACCCCACCCCTCCCCTCCCAGGAGTCTCCACATGGTTTAGGATGCCAGGTAAGTACAGGGCCTGCACTAAGGCTCGGGGAAGGCAAAAAGTGGGCCTCCCAGAAGGTCTGGAAGTCCAGAAATGGGGCTGATTCCAGCCTCTGTAGTGCCTCCAGAGCCTGAGGGAGGCCGTTTTCACCCTCCTGGAGGCTCTAGGAAAGCCTCTGAAGGCTGTGGAGGGTGAAAAATGGCCCTCCCGGAAGTTCCGGAAGTCCAGAAATGGTCCTATTTCCAGCCTCCGGAGCCTAGGGGAGGCCATTTTCACCTTCCCAGAAGCTTGAGAAAAGCCTCAGGAGTCTGTCCCCCCTCCCACCATGATGCAGGAGGCGGACTAGGCCATACCCACCCTGGCCACGCCCACCCAGCAACCGGGCAGAGAACCCGTTGCTAACATTTTTAAAGCCCGCCCCTGCCTGTAATCGCTAGGATTTCATTCTTTGAATGGACTGGCCCCACTATTTCCATAAGGCCACACTGCCAAACTTAAGTATATTCCGATATTATTGGTGGGTCGTGCATCGTACATTTCTCCTTATGAATTAGAGAGGTGCAGTTGCTCGCAAGGGCTAGAAATAAAATAAAGAAAAAAGATGGGATAAGCGCTATCATATTAACACATGATAACAATACAGGGAGAGTCTAAAAGTCATCTGTAAAGGACAGAAACAGGATATTAAAAGCAAGGAAGAAGGGCGAGTCGTCCCATTAATCTGTTTGATGCTGATTTGGAGGACCTGGGCTCTGATGACTTCTATCGTTTTGGGCATCTTCCAACAGAGAGAAAGGCAATGAATCTGATTGAACATGTAGCGGGTACTCTAATGTCTGTTGAAAGTGAATGATTAAAAAGTTAAGGACAAGCCCTATTGGAAGGGAATAAAGCTCCAGCATTTTGCTTCGATGACTTCCTACGACGTTTTGTTGAAATTGGCTTTGTCATTTTTCAGAAGTTATTGCCCCCCTCCCCAACCCCAGTACAAGAGACATTTGTTTTTCTTCCTGTTCCCTGAGCGCTTGTTATCACACCTAAGAATAACAGAGTTGGAAGGGACCTTGTAGGTCATCTAGTCCAACCCCGGGCCCCCTCGCCCAAAGAGGAGACCCGCCCCACACCTTTTCTGACAGATGGTAGTCCAGTCTCTTCTTGAAAGCTTCCTGTGATGAAGCTCCCCCAGAACATAGCCCAATTTATTAATATTTTTTTAAAAGCTTTTTTTTTAAAAATATCATCCACATGTTGAGCTCGAAGGACATCTCTATTCTTCCCAAGGAACAAACGCCAAGCCAGCGAACCAGTGGTGGGATTCAATTTTTTTTTACTACCGGTTCTGTGGGCATGGCTTGGTGAGCGTGGCAGGGGAAGGATACTGCAAAATCTCCATTCCCATTCCGTTCCGTTTTGCTACATCTTACCGTATTTTGTTTTAAAACAGCCTAGCCAAAACAGAACAGTGACCACCTGGAGTGCCTTTGAAAGCAAGATTTTTTCAAAAAAATAATAATCAATATGGCAGCCATGATTACGCAATTGAAGTCCTGCTTCTTATGTGGGCTGCATGCAAGACACATGTAAAAAGAAAATATGAGGGATAAGCTGCCATTTGAACTTTTTAATCCTGTCGGTTGATGTCCTTGGCTACTGTATGCATAGGTCTGTGATGGCAAACCTATGGCATGCATGCCACAGGTGGCACAGGGAGGCATAATTGCCTGTGCCCTCTGGCCAGACGATTTTCGGCCCTCCAAAGTCAATTGGGGAATCCATATTCGCTTAACAGCCATGTGATTCACTTAACAACTGTGACAAAGAAAAGTCACAAAATCAGGTGCAACTTGTCAGAGTTTGTTGCCTAAATTCAAATCCAGAAGCCCACGCAAGATAACTGATGCAGCAGGATTCATTAACTTCTTTATATACATAAGAATAGATGAATAAATGTACAATACCAACAGGTGGTTTTTCCAAGTAAACACAAGGCAGAAGAGTTACAGGCAAACACAAGCAGTTAGTTTCATTTCAGCAGACAAACCCAAATGGACTGCTAGTTTACTTCTCAGAGCAGCAGACTGCTTACTTCTTAAATTTCTGTTTCAATTCCCTGCACAGACTCAGATCTGTTTAAGCTCCCATTGACTTAACTGCTATGCCTATTCATTGGCTGACCTTGTTCTCATGTCTCTCCCAATCATGAATATTTTAACACAACTCACCTAGCAACCATCTTGCTTAGCAATGGAAAGACTGTTTCCCAATTGTGTCATAAGTCGAGGACTCCTGTTATCCCATTTCTCCCAAGAGATTTTCCCCAAAATTTGTTGCTGCTAGGAAAGGAATTTTAGAAAGGAATTTTAGTAACAGAAAAAACATTGTAAACCAAACTATTATCCCATCAAATTGAAGAGAAGTTCAGACGGATTATGGAGAGATGCAGGTCTTGATCCAGTGTGTATCATTGACCACTCAGTCATTATTATACTGAAAAGGTATTAAAAATGCTTTACTCATAAGTAAAATTTACTGTTTTCAAAGGGGCTTGTTTTCAGAAAACGAGGCATAGGTTTTGCTTAGTAAGTAGATAAAATGATATACACCCAATTTTACCTCCTCATTCACTGACAGTGGAAAAAGATTAGCCTTTTTTTGGACAGCTGCTATAAATAATTCAAAGCATCTTTAGTATTATTTTCTATACAAAAAAAGAGGAAAAAAAACAGCTCAGAGGGAGGGAACCTGTCGGTATGAAAAATAATCCTTGCAAACTTTGGGTAAAGAAAAAGAACAAAGTTATGATTAAGCATATAAATGGGCTGTCTTCTCATTTATATGCAAGCAAATGCTCTTAATTTATTAATCTCATCTGCATATAAAATTAACACTCTCATTGTCACCCTTTTCTTAATTACTGGGCCTTCCTTTTTCTAGAATTTTGTTGGGAAAATTGCCCAAAAAATTGAACAGAAAAAAAAACCAACCTATTTTTTTGGCTTGCTTGTTTTATGAAATCAATTTAACTCGGGAAGAACATTTTTATGAAGAAAATACACAATTCTTGTCCCCAAATTGGGTACAATCTGAGGTAAAGCATAACCTGCCAAGAAAAAAGTAATTGACTTCCAAAAAACAGAAACAGTATATTATGCATATATTTAATATATTATTATCACATTAGCTGTCACAGCAGGTGGCCTCATTTATCCAACTTGGCTTATCTCAGAAATAATTGTCTATTACTTAGATGGAGAGCCACCAAACTCCCAAGGCTGAAGACTAGGTTAGGGCATAAATAATTGGAAATGCAAATGGTTAAGCATTTCTATCTTGTTATGAAAAGAAATACAGGCTTATGAATTCATCCGGTCAAGCTTTACCTCAGATACTTTACTTTATAGGTTGTCCTCGACTTACAACCACAACTGAGGCCAACATTTGTCTTGCTAAGCAGGACATTTGTTAAGTGACTTTTGCCCCATTTTATGACCTTTCCTGCCAATGTTGTTAAGTGAATCACCTCAGTTGTTAAGTTAGTAACGCAGCTGTGAAGTGAATTGGGTTTCCCCATTGACTTTGCTTGTCAGAAGGTCACAAAACGGGATCACATGACCCTGGGACGCGGCAACCATCATAAATATGAGTCAGTTGCCAAACATCTGAATTTTGATCACATGACCATGGAAAGGCTGCAATGATATAAAAAGAAGTATGAAAAATAAGTATAAGTCATTCTTTTTTTTCAGAGCCGTTGTAACTTTGAACCAGTGGTGGGTTTCAAATCCCGTTCCAACCGGTTCAGTTGGAACGGGGTTGCCTGTGTCCTCATGGACACGTGTATTGCACGCATACATCTTAGCGCCTCCGCGATGCTCCAGCTGCTGCGCGGAGGGTTGCGCAGGCGGTGTATGCTCCATGCGCCTGCGCGGAAATGCAGAAGACTTTAAATACTGGTAAGGAGGCCAGGCGGGTGGGTGGGCCCTCCGGAGTCCTGTACCAGAATGGTATCCGGTACTCCGGGCTGGCTCCGGTACGTGCGTACCGAGGCGTACCGCCTGCAACCCACCACTGCTTTGAACTATCATTAAATGAACGGTTGTAAGACAAGGACTACCTACATCACTTAATCTACATTGTAATAATTGGGAAGTGAGATGTTCAGAAGGATAGGCTTCAAAACTCATAATTTATATTGCTTGGGGTGTTGGTAGACTGTAAGAATTAATATCCAATGGAATACCATATTTTTCAGAGTATAAGATGCACCTTCCCCCTCCTAAAAGAGCATGGAAATCTTGGTGTGTATTATACTCCAAATGCAGCCATTTTTTGGCCTCCCGAAATCCCACCTCCGCATCCCATTTTTGCGAAAAAAAAGGGTGAAAAGGCCAATTTTTTGCAAACATTGTGTTTTTGCCTAGCCCCAGCCTTCAGAAGCACTCTGCAGGCTTCAGCAGGGCTGGGAGAAGGGGAAAATGCCCCGTTTTTGCAAAAAACAGTCCATTTTTTTTGTAAAAACGGGGGCATTTTTGCCTTCCCTCATCCCCACTGAAGCCTGCAGAGTGCTTCTGGGGGCCAGGGAGTCCCAAAACTTTTTTTCTTACTTACCTCTTCGAAATCTTGGTGCGTCTTATACACTGGTGCATCTTATAGCCCCAAAAATATGGTACTTACTAGAGCAGTGTTGATGAAACATTTCGGCACCAAGTGTCAAAATGGGAACAAGCACATGTGAACATGTGTACGTCCATGCCGGGAACCGGAAGAGCATACGCACCGGCCACTTGGATTTCCGGTTTCTGGCATGCATATTTTGTCCTGGAAATTGCTTCTGTTTGATGTTTTTTCCACACTAATGATTTTTTTGTTTGTGGTCTTGTTTGAATGACATGCATACATATTTTTCCCACAGGCAATCACAATTTTGTACATTAATTTTATACACTGTATACCGTATATGGGAGTAGAATTCTCTCTAACATATTTATTCTCTCTAACATATTTATTCTCTCTAACATAGTTTTTTAAAAATATAATTGGGGAACCAGATTACAAATATTTGGAAAACTGCTCATCAATTTCAAATGATGATTAACTTTCCAATAGTTTATGAAGCCCTTTGGGTGCCCTCCAGATGTTGAACCTCAGGTTTCAACATTCCCAGGGATGGGGAATTTTGAAAGTTGAAGCCCACCCATTTGTCTGGTGTCCAAGCTGAAGAAGCCTGGTTCATTGGCTAGAAAAATGAGCAATTAGAAGAGTTCGGTTGAGAACCAAACTATTTCCTCCTTAATTCCTGCTATCCATTAGGCATTTGGTTCACCTACAGACGAGTCTACATCATATGAAACAGTTAATCCTACTCATACTGCTTTTCTGAGTCTCTGTCAACAGCTGTTGCTTTTGAGATGTCTCTGTAGCAGCCTGCAATTAAAAATCACTCCAGCTGGAACAGATGAGAAACATCATGGATAATGGTTCCCCCTCCCTTGTTGTTTGGGTTTAAAACATGCTTTTTTCCTTGTTTTCCTTTAATCGCTCTTTGGAGAGCATGTTGCTGCAGGCATCTCTCCGCCATTGTGTCCACTGGAGAAGCTGTTACGGTGGGTTTCCAAAGCCAAAGAAAGAAGCAGCCACACGCAGGAGCTGCAGATGTTCTGGGCGGCAACTTGGGGGAAGCCATGGCAATTAATGACCATATGGTCAATAATAAATCCATACAGTAGTGCCGGCTCATATTAATCACAGGATTAAAAATAATAGCGCATCCCTTTACCAACAGTGAGCAGAAAGGCGCTCCCGGCTACATGGAATTGGCTTACTCAACGTTGTTCAGTCTTGAATAGGGAAGCTAGAACCAGGAATGGCAAAGGATTTACAATACCATTTGTGACAATGGACCCTGCTAGAAACGGCTAAAAGGGGCAAAATAAAACAGGCACATCTGCAATGACAGATGTTCCGTTAAGCGGAATGAATCTTGATGTGAGGTCTAACAGGAAAGAGTATAAATCCAGTCTTAGTCAGGAATTGAATTACCCCGTATTTTCCGGAATATAAGACACACCTTTTTCCCTCAAAAAAGAGGGTGAAAATCTGGGTGCGTCTTATACACTGAATACAGCATTTTTGGCCTCCTGAAACCCCGCCCACTTTGCAGAAAGGACCGTGCATAGCCTTTAGGAGGCTCCTGGGGGCTGAGGAGGGCAGAAATGAGCGAAAAACGGGCTGTTTTTTGCTCGTTTTTGTCCCCCCAGTCCCCAGGAGTACTCTATAAGCCTCCTAAAGGCTATGCACGGCCCTTTTTTTGACAAAAAGTGGGCCTGTTTTTGCAAAAAATGGGCCGTTTTGGGAGGTTTGCAGAGTGCCAATTTTTTTTTAAAAAAAATTGTCTCTTCAAAAACTTGGTGCATCTTATACTCCAGTGTGTTTTATACTCTGAAAAATATGGTATGCTAAGTCAATACATTTCATGTCTTATTTTGGATTCAGATAACTGAGTGCTGAGTGCTGAGTGCATATGTGTCACCAGAATCATCCTTGTGGGCCTGGTTACTGATTGGTCTCCGGATACGCTTCAAGGTGCTAGTCGTCACTTATAAAGCCCTTCATGGTATTGGACCTGGGTACTTGAGAGACCGCCTGCTGCCAATTACCTCCCAAAGACCCATTAGATCACACAGGGCTGGCCTCCTCCGGGTTCCGTCTACCAGCCAATGTCATCTGGCTACTACCCGGGGGAGGGCCTTCTCTGTGGCAGCTCTGGCCCTTTGGAACGAACTCCCCGCAGAGATCCGGACCCTCACCTCTCTCCAGGCCTTCCGAAAAGCCGTTAAAACCTGGCTGTGTCGGCAGGCCTGGGGTTGATGAGTTCCCTTCCCCTCTCGATCTGTATGGCTGTTGGTCGTTTTTAAATGCCTGTATTTGTAGCTTTTGTGTTTCCCTTTCCCCCTTGGGTTTGTTCGCCGCCCTGAGTCCCGCTGGGAATAGGGCGGCATATAAATAAAATGAAACCTAAACCTAAACCTTGTGAATGGGTTTTGATCCACAGTTAACATTCTCATTGTGTCTATCGAAATTACATGACTGGATTTAAACCTTGAATAGAATAGAATTCTTTATTGGCCAAGCGTGATTGGACACACAAGGAATTTGTCTTCGGTGCATAAGCTTTCAGTGTACATAAAGGATATAAGTGATAAATCATGATCATAGTCATCATAAACACATTCATCACGAATCATAAGATACAACACTTAGTGATAGTCATAGGATACTAAATAAGCAATCAAAATCATACTAGGAAACTAAATAAAACAATATAAATTGTAAAGATACAAGCAACAAAGTTATAGTAATAAGCAGAAAAGGAGATAATAAGAAGAATGAGAAGAAGAATAGTAATACTTAGTATTTAGTAAATAGTTTGACAGAGTTGTGGGAATTAGTTGTTTAGCAGAGTGATGGCATGTAGGAAAAAACTGTTCTTGTATCTAGTTATTCTGATGTGCAGTGCTCTATAACATTGTTTTGAGGGTGAAGGTTGAAACAATTTATCTCCAGGATGTGAGGGGTCTGTAGATATTTGCACATCCCTCTTTTTGAAAAGAGCCGAGGTGGCGCAGTGATTAGAGTGCAGTACTGCAGGCCACTTCAGCTGACTGCTATCTGCAGTTCGGCGGTTCAAATCTCACCGGCTCAAGGTTGACTCAGCCTTCCAAGGTGGGTGAAATGAGGACCCAGATTGTTGGGGGCAATATGCTGACTCTGTAAACTGCTTAGAGAGGGCTGAAAGCCCTATGAAGCGGTATATAAGTCTAACTGCTATTGCTATTTGACTTGCTCAGTATACAGGTCCTCAAAAGAAGGCAGGTTGGTATCAATTGTTTTTTCTGGAGTTCTAATACTGTATGGAATAGAACAACAGAATTAGAAGGGCCATTGTAGATCATCTAGTCCAACCCCCCACCCAAGCAAGAGACCCTACACCATTTCTGACAGACAGCAGTCCAATCTCTTCTTCAAAGCCTCCAGTGATAAAGTTCCCTTCTGAAGGACAGCTGTTCCACTGGTTGATTGTTCTCACTGTCAGAAAAGTTCTCCTTATTTCCAGGTTGAATCTCCCCTTGATCGGTTTCCATCCACATCCAATTAAAATTCCAAATTTATCCACATTCAGGAAAATGTCTTGGAGGGTCACCCTGGCTTTGATATATGGCAGATTCCATCATGCATCCCAAGGTGTTTTCCCTCCCAACTAGCCAGTCTTCGACTTACAACCACAATTGATCCCCAAATTTCTGTTGCTAAGCAAGACAGTGGTTTGTTTATTTATTTATTTATTTATTTATTTATTTATTTATTTATTTATTTATTTGACTTATATACCGCTTCATAGGGCTTTCAGCCCTCTCAATTTCTGTTGCTAAGCAAGACAGTGGTTTGTTTGTTTATTTATTTATTTATTTATTTATTTATTTATTTATTTATTTATTAGACTTATACACCACTTCATAGGGCTTTCAGCCCTCTCTAAGCAGTTTACAATTTTTTTTTTAGCAAATTGAGTCAGCAACTTGCCCCCACAGTCTGGGTCCTCATTTCACCCACCTCGGAAGGATGGAAGGCTGAGTCAACCTTGAGCCGGTGAGATTTGAACCGCTGAACTGCAGATCACAGTCAGCTAAAGTGGCCTGCAGTACTGCACCCTAACCACTGCGTCACCTCGGTTAAGCAAGCTTTGCCTCATTTTATGACCTTTCTTCTTGTTAAGTGAATCACTGCCTTTTTAAAGTTAGTAACATGGTTGTTAATTGATTTTTCCTTGTCAGAAGGTCGCAAAAGGGGATCACACGATCCCAGGACACTGCAAATACTGACGAGCCAGTCACCATGCACTTGAATTTTGACTACCTGGTCATGGGGATGATGCAACGGTCGTTAAGTGTGAAAAGTGGTCGTAAGTCACTTTTTCACTGCCATTGTAACTGAATCAGAGGTAGGTTGCTCCCAGTTCAGCCCAGTTCAGCCGAACCAGTAGTGGAATTGTGTCCTGGGTTGCAGAACTGGCAGTAACCCAGGATCACCACGCCCTGAACTGGTTCCCCAATCTCTTATGCCGTGGGTGGCATGTTTCTGTGCATGCACAGAACTATATTTAGTCCACTGTGCATGTGCCAGCAACGCATGGCCAGCATGCACACGCAGCAAACCAGTACTGACTGGTCAGTGGTGGGATTCAAATAATTTAACAACTGGTTCTCTGCCCTAATGACCAGCTGGGTAGGTGGAGCTCGGTGGTCATGTGACTGGGTGGGCATGGCCAACTCAACGTCACTCATGTCGATGGGCACTTCGCCTTAGCTGTGATAATGTAATAAGGGTTAATTGGAGAGGCAGTTTCTGTAAGCAGGGCAATAAAGATTAGGCTAGAAACAACACCAGAATGTTTCCTTCCTGCCTTCCTTACAGGATTAGCCCTGTAAAGTGGGAAAAAACAAAAGGAGATTTCTTCCAACAACCAGTTCTCCGAACTGCTTAGAAAGTTAACAACCGGTTCTCCCGGATAGGTGCGAACCGGCTGAATCCCATCACTGTGACCGGTATAGCAACCTGCCCCTGAACTGAATGGTCATAAACGAATGGTTGTAAGACAAGAAATACCTGTGATTCTTCTTCCTCCTATCACTGTGGGATGGTTCAGTAATGGTGGAGAAATAGCACTGAGGAAACCTTAGGACAAAGGTATCAAACTTGATTTCATTGAGGTCTGCGTCAGGGTTGTGTTTGACCTTGGAGGTTGGGGTGTAGGGCATGGCCTTGGCGGTGTGCCGTGGATGGGTGTGGCTGGAGGTGTGGCCATGGTGGGCATAACAAGGGACTTGTGTTGGGGGCACCTGTGGTGGCAAAGGGCTAAGGTAGGAGTTCCCTGAGACATTCCCTCACTCTCATTATAATCCCCTTCCTTCCTTCCTTCCTTCCTTCCTTCCTTCCTTCCTTCCTTCCTTCCTTCCTTCCTTCCTTCCTTCTTTCCTTCTTTCCTTCTTTCCTTCTTTCCTTCCTCTCTTCCACATTCTCCTTCCTTCCCCTCTTTGTTTCTTTTTTCCTCCTTGCTCTCTTCCCATCTTTCCTTCTTTTTGTCCTTCCTCTTTCCCTTTTTCCTTTCCTGTCCCTTCTGGCATGTTCAAAGGCAAAAAAGGGGAAACATATCTTCTGTGGTTTTGTTTTTAGTTTTTTTTTATAGGCCCCTGCCAGCAAAAATGGAGTTGGGGGGGGGCTCTAGATGGCCTCCTGCAGCCTTCTGCCAGTGAAAACGGAGCCCTCCAATTTTGCTAGCAGAGACACCATGGACCGGTGCTTTGCTGTTTCCAGGCTGACCCGCATGCCGGATCTAAACACGCCGCGGGCCGGACCTAAGCATGCTGCGGGCCGGATCTAAACACCACGTAGGGCAGATCTAAGCACCCCGTGGCCCGTATCTAAGCACCCCAGAGGCCGTATCTAAGCACCCCACAGGGCAGATCTAAGCACCCTGTGGGCCATATCTAAGCACCCTGTGGGCCGTATCTAAGCAACCCAGGGGCCGTATCTAAGCACCCCGCGGGGCGGATCTAAGCACCCCACAGGGCAAATCTAAGCATCCCGCGGGCCGTATCTAAGAACCCCGTGGGCCGTATCTAAGCAACCCAGGAGCCGGATCTAAGCACCCCGCAGGGCAGATCTAAGCACCCCGTGGGCCGTATCTAAGCACACCAGGGGCCATATCTAAGCACCCCACAGGGCGGATCTAAGCACCCCCCGCAGGGCAAATCTAAGAACCCCGCAGGCCATATCTAAGCACCCCACAGGGCAGATCTAAGCACCCTGTGGGCTGTATCTAAGCACCCCGTGGGCTATATCTAAGCACACCAGGGGCCGTATCTAAGCACCCCACAGGGCGGATCTAAGCACCCCGCAGGGCAAATCTAAGCACCCCGCAGGCCGTATCTAAGCACCCTGCGGGCCTGATTTAAGCACCCTGCAGGCCGAATCTAAGCAACCTGCGGGCCGTATCTGGCACGCAGTCCTTGAATTTGACACCCCTGCCTTAGAAGATGGGAGGGTGTGGGAGAGAATTTTTTCTGAGCTGCCTCTTGCCTTTTCTTTTCTAAGTTTGCAACATGGCTTTCTTTCTCTTTTCTTTTTCCTGCCTTCCTTCTCTTTGTCCTGTTGCCTGGGATTTACTGCCTTGCCTTCTGCACGAGGAGGCAGCTGCTAGGCAGCGATACAGCAGGCAATCTGAGCGAGGCAGGGCTGCATTCCTGTCTGTGGAGAATACTTTTCAGCTTCTAGACAGACGCCTATCGGACACGTCCAGGTTTCCAGCACAGTTCGGGGACCTGGTTAAGAAATGGTTTATTATGCCGAATGATCGCTTCATACCGCATAATGTCTTACGAAACGAGCTGCAGTATGTTGAATATTCACAGCTTCGGGGTTCCAAGTTATGCCCTTCCTTTTTTTTTCTAAGGAAAGAAAAGCAGGTCAAAAGAGGAGGGTGTTTTTTTTTTTAAAAAAGGATATGTCAATGAAGATACAATCTGTTGCCATAGAAAATAGCAAGTTTCATTGCTCTGTTGTTGTTGTTTTTAATTTTACTCCCCAACAACTATTCAGACTGACATTGTTGTTTAGTTCAAGGCGTTTTGGCTTAGAAAAGGCGAAGGAATAAGTCAGAAAAACCAAAATGTCTTCCTTCAATGGCCTATGTCCCCAGCGGGGCAGGGAAATTTGGACTTCAACATAAAGGATTTCCCGAAAATAAAGGCATTCTTTTTCTTCTTCTTCTTCTTGAGAATGGAAGAAAAGTTTTAAATAATAAGCGAGAAAAGATATAAACTTGAATGGGGCCAAGAATAAAATTATATCCATGTTATTGAAATTAAATTAAACAAGACATAATTGTTATGACGATCCTATGATATTAACATGGTATTTTCCCTTTCGGTTACATGGACAGAGAGGAATGGATTCTGGGGCTATATCCGGCTGTTCAAATCTCACCGGCTCAGGGTTGACTCAGCCTTCCATCCTTCCGAGGTGGGTAAAATGAGGACCCGGAATGTTGTTGGGGGCAATATGCTGACTCTGTAAACCGCTTAGAGAGGGCTGAAAGCCCTTTGAAGCAATATATAAGTCTAACTGCTATTGCTATTGCTATCCAAGATTTGGTAAGAGAAGGAGGAGAAATCCTGTCCATGGCCTCCCTCTTTCTTTCCCTTTGTCTGTCCTTCCTTCCTTCCTTCCTTCCTTCCTTCCTTCCTTCCTTCCTTCCTTCCTTTCTTCCTTCCTCCCTCCCTTCCTCCCTCCCTCCCTCCCTCCCTCCCTCCCTTCCTCCCTCCATTCCTCCATCCCTCTCTCCCTCCCTTTTAATGAATAACTCAAGGCGGTGAACATAACTAATGCTCCTTCCTCCTCCTACTTCCCCCCCCCAAAAACAGCCCTGTGCTGTAGGTTGGGCTGAGAGAGAGACTGAGTGACCTAAGGTCACCCAGCCAAGAACTAGAACTCACAGTCTCCTGGTTTCTAGCCTGATGCCTTAACCACTCAGCCAAACTGGTTTGGGTAATCCGGGTGGGTAATCCATACTCTTTGCCCTAATGACCAGCTGGATAGGCATGGCTCAGTGGTCATGTGACTATATGGGCGTGGCCAACTCAATGTCACGCAGGTCGATGGGCGCTTCACCTTAGCTGTTACAATGTAATAAGGGTTAACTAGAGAGGCAGTTTCTGTAAGCAGGGCAATAAGGATTAGGCTAGAAGCAACACCAGAATGTTTCCTTCCTGCCTTCCTTACAGGATTAGCCCTGTAAAGTGGAAAAAAACAAAAGGAGATTTCTTCCAACAACAGGTTCTCCAAACTGCTTAGAAAGTTAGCAACCAGTTCTCCCGAATAGGTGCGAACCGGCTGAATCCCACCACTGATTCTAACCATTAAAATGAATGAATTCCTGCGCGACTTGCTCAGGAAGGAATGGGAGCCAATCACGTTTGTACTTTAATCTGCGTAAATAAGGATAAGATTCCAAAGGTTAAAATAAGAAAACATGGAATGAAGACCACTTTCCAGCCCTCATCAGTGATCTCAGGTTGCAACCCGAGCTTCCCTCCTGGCCGAATGCATTAATAATGCCGAGGTGCCCTTTATCTGAATAGTTTTGCTCCCGAAGTATTTGCATTTGAACTGAAAGAGTGTATTGTGCCCCAACCTTCGGTAAATCTTCCCATCAAAAATGGACAGCAGTGTTTCTTGCACATTGACAACCAAAGGCTATTCTGCAAATCCTGGAGGCTTTTTTTATTGGGTCTTTCCCCAACCCCCCATATTCACAGTCCAAATGATCAATGAATTGAGTAGAGCCAGATCAAGGCTGTTTGGGATGCTGAGAAACTTCTTCATTTATTTGCAACCAAAGTTCACTTCCTTCTCCAAAGCACTCACCTGCACACACATGCACATACATCATTCAGCACACCAGTGGTGGGATTCAAATAATTTAAAAACTGATTCTCTGCCCTAATAGTTGTCGGCTGGCAACTACAAGGAGGAGGGCCTTCTCAGCAGTAGCCCCGACCCTTTGGAACGAGCTCCCCGTGGAGATTCGTACCCTCTCCACCGTCCAAGCCTTCCGCATAGCCTTGAAGAACTGGCTCGCCCGTCAGGCCTGGGGATAAGGATAGTTACCCCTCCCGAATGATGAATGTATGTTGCTTACTATTTTATTATATGTTTCTGTCTTGATGTCTGTATTCCCCCTTCCCGGTTTTGTGTGAGCCGCCCTGAGTCCCCTCAGGGAAAAGGGCGGCCTACAAATACTAATAAAATTCTAAAAAAATTCTAAATTCTAAATTCTAAATTCTAATGACCGGCTGGGGAGGTGTGGCTGGGTGGTCATGTGACTGGGTGGGCATGGCCAACTCGACATCACTCATGTCGATTCTCTTCTCACCATGCCTGGCCCCGCCTCGACCCTTCCCACTTCTCCTTGTCATGCCCGGCCTCCCCTCCCCTCGTCTCAAAAGCACCAACCTTGCGCGCCCCCCTTTCTGCTGGAAGCCTCCCCCTTCTCTCTCTCCCTACCCACTGCCAGGTGATCCTGTGTTCCCTGCCACTGCCAGGCCCGGTGGCAGAGGCCAGTGTGCACCAGACGGCATAGGTGCTGGGCCCGGCAGAAGCCAAAAAGAGGGAGTTGGGGAGGGTTGGAGATCTACCAGGAGAGCGAGCCCTGCTTGAACTTCCTGGGGTGGTTCCAGTACAGCTGCTGGTGGCCCATGGCAGTGGTGGGTTGGTGGTATATGCCCCAATACGGGCGTACCGGAGCCTGACCACAGCACTGGGTACCATTCCAGCATGGCGCTCCAGAGGGCCCATCCACCCGCCTGAGCTCCTTACCTCTCCTTTAAGCCTTCGGCAGTTCTGCAAACGCACATGGCGCATACAGCGCCTGTGTGACACTCTGCCAAGCAGCTGGAGCATCGCAGAGACTTGCGGAGTTGTCACAGGTAGGTACAACACAGGTGCCCACTGCGTGCGTGTGCACGCGTGCTGCGCATGTCCATGTGGCTGACGCCAGGTCCGTTCGAACCGGTACGGATCCGGAACCCACCATTGCTCGGATGCCAAAAAGAGAAAGGAAAAGCTGAACAGTGCAGGCGCGGAGAAAGGGAGTGAGCGAACCTCCCTGTTTCCTGCGAGCCTCCCCACGCGTGATGTCATGGTGCACAGCGGCTTTAGTAAGGTTGGGTGAGGCTTTATCCAGTTCACCAAACTGAACAAAAAGTTAGGTGCCGGTTCTACTGAACTGCCGCTAACCGGCTGAATCCCATCACTGCAGCACACCATCAATACCTATTCAAGAAGTTCTGTGCTGCAAATCTTCCCATTGGCAGTCACCCTCCTTCTTTGGGTGGGATGGCAGCTGTCAAAACTTCAGACCCTAAGTGTTCTGCAGGGAGGTCCATCGTAACTTTTTACAAGTGACTGGTTGGAAGTTGAGGACTCTATAAGTTGTTGTTATTTCATATATTTTTTTGTTAAATTGTATTTGCAAGGGGGCAGGATGGCTCAGCAGTTAAAGAACTCTGAGCTTGTCAGCTGGAAAGCTGACATCCTGAGTTCGAGACCCGAGCACCTCAAGATAGGGTGAGCTCCCGACCTTGCTCCAGCTCCTGCCAAATTATCAATTTGAAAGCATGCAAATATGTGAGTAGATGGATAGGATAGGGTAGGCTTGGGCAGGGCAGGGTAGGGTAGGATAAAGTAAGATAAGATAAGATAAGATATATCTTTTGTTTTTACTGTGAGCACACTAGCCCACATAATAAATGAAATTCTGTTGTCTGCTCTCAAAAGAAAGTATATATCTACCCATACCCAATGCATATTTAATATTTTTGGCATCCATGTACTATATCAAATGAGTTAAGCGCAGATTTATCTGCTATATAAAAAGTAAAAAAAAGTCAACTGCTTCCTGTAGGGTGTGATCAGGGGGTGGGTTCCTGCCAGTTATAACCTCTTCTACAGAAGAGGTTCCACAAATCTACCATGCCGTTTAGAACCGGTTCCAGCTCCCTCCCCCTGCCTGTCCGCACATCATCAAGATGAAGAGCGAGAGGAGGAATTCTGGGAGTTGAAATCCACAAGTCTTAAAGCTGTCAAGTTTGAACACCCCTGGGTTTTTTTTTTTCCTAAAGGGTTAGGGGTGCAAGGGTCTTGTAACTTGACAGCTTTAAGACTTGCGTGCTTCAAATGCCAGAGTTCCTGAGCCAACATTTTGGTTGCTAAGCAAGAGCGTTGTTAAGTGAGTTTCACCACATTTTACAAGTTGGCCACGCCCACCCATTTCACGTGGCTGGCAAGCCACCCCCCATAAAGCAGGCCACATCTACAGAAGAGGTTCTAAAAAAATTTGAAACCCACCACTGGGTGCGATGCACTTAATTTGGTAAAAGGGATACCCCGGGTTTATTTTTAGAGCTCATTTCCCAGGTAATTTTTGTTTTTTTGAAAACACTTTCGTTTGCATGAGCTTGCAAGCTTGCCGCAGGCAAGGGCCTCGATTTTGCATTCCAAACCGTTACAGCGCGTTAACTTTTCATTAATATGCACAGGTGCCTGCTCTCTGTCTGTTGTTTTCTAATGCAATTCCATTTATATAGAGTGGTGTATTGAAGTTGGAGGCTATGAGAGACTCTAGTTTCCAGCTAGGAGGATGCTGAAGTGAAGCCAACGAGTTATTGCAGAAGTAATCAGACAGCTTACAGGACTCCAGGATCAGATGTCCTACTCTATATTAGCCCAGCTCTTGAGGCCCATCTCGAATGTCTCCCTGAGATTCCCAATTGAAGAGATGCCTTTTCTTGCTAGCTGACAGCTCTTTGCTGCAGCTTCTACATGTGGCATAATACTCCCTTGCTTGTGAAGAAAGATTAAGGTAGAAAACGAAGCACGGTGTTTCATCCTTCTACCTTTGCTCTTTTCCCCCCACAGTGGAGTGATTTCGAGTCAGTTTAACTCACGCTTCGGGGGATGAATCTTACTAGCTTTTTAGAAGCTTTCGGCCATTAATGTCATACTAGATAAATGCCAGAGGGCAGATGCAGAGCTCCACAACCTGGAGAACCACGAGAACCATGGTTAATAGAGTACGTGCATTTTTGAACGAAAATTCGGACGGGGATTGTCCTGCCTCTTCCTTCTCCTTCTTCACCACCAACAGTAAGCAAATTGTACTATTAATGTTCTGACTGAGGCTTCCCAAGAGCATGAAGCAAACTCCTCATCCTGACAAAAACCCTTTTATTAATTTACCATGAATTTTGCTGATTCATATCCGGCAAAGTCTTTCAAGGGAGGATTTACAGTCACAGACCTTATCTGGCTTGGAGAGCTGCCAGGCCGAGATCTGCAAAACTTGGCAAGGAGTCTCGGAGAGTCACGAACCAATTAAGCGAACTAATTGTCTCCTGAAAACTCCATTCCCCCTTTGTTCCTCTTTTATTTCCTCTGGGAGGGGCCATTCATCATCCACTTGTGGCCTTACTCCCTGTTCTTTAGCTGTTCCCGTCGTCTGGCAACTCTGCGCGTGCACACACTGGGAACAGGCTCCAGCTGTTCGGCTGCCTCACTGATGTCTGACTCTGAAGGCATCTGTAAGCTGGCATGTGGCTCTGGCCCCTTCTCTGCCTCCGACACAGAGCCCTCATCAGAGCCTTCCCCAGACTCCAGCACTGGCCCAGGTTCCTCCCCAACCTCCTCACTGTCTGAATCTGCTGCCATATCTGTTGGCTGTCCACAACAATTAGCATCTTCTGTTTTCCTTTCTCTCTTTTTTCACTTTCAGATGAGTTTGGGTAAAAGAGTGCTTGATTTTACCACATGGATTGTCTGAAGCAAGTCCGGATTGGGAGGGGATTGATGAGAATTTGTTAACTCCTTCTGTGAGTCTAATAAAAATGGCATCCTCTGTCAAGCAATTTCATGCTATAGAAACCACCTACCGTATCAGGTAAAGGTAAAGGTTCCCCTCCCGCATATGTGCTAGTTGTTCCCAACTCTAGGGGGTGCTGCTCATCTCTGTTTCAAAGCCAAAGAGCCAGTGTTGTCTGAAGATGTCTCCGTGGTCATAAGGTCGGCATGACTAAACACTGAAGGCGCACGGAACACTGTTACCTTCCCACCAAAGGTGGTTCCTATTTTTCTACTTGCATTTTTACGTGCTTTCGAACTGCTAGGTTGGCAGAAGCTGGGACAAGTAACAGGAGCTCACTCCGTTACGCAGCACTAGGGATTCAAACCACCAAACTGCCGATCTTTCTGATTGACAAGCTCAGCATCTTTGTCACTGAGCCACCGCGTCCCTATTGTGCCGAGAAACGGTTAATATCCCACAGAAGCAGCCAGATGAAACGGCTATGGAAAATGTATTCTAGAAGCCAAGGAAGTGAATGGTGAGAACTACAAAGCCAGAAGGGAAGAAGAAAATAGGATCCAGCTATTTAGCACCAGAAGTTCTATCTTCCTGTCCATTGCTGTAGAATCTTGATGCTCTTCGAGCTTGGTTGATTTCTTGCAGGTTTTCCATTATCCAAATTAGGTAATATCATCAATGCATGTTGCCTAATTTGAGTAACAAAATGTTTACAAGGAAACAACCAAGCTCAGGGATCACCAAGGAGCCTCAGGGGTGGGTTCCTGCCAGTTCTAACCTCTTCTATAGAAGAGGTTCCACAAATCTACAGTGCCATTTAGAACCAGTTCCAGGTCCCTCCCCCCCCTTGCCCGACTGCACATCATCAAGATGAAGAGCGAGAGGAGGAATTCTGGGAGTTGAAGTCCACAAGTCTTAAAACTGTCAAGTTTGAACACCCCTGGGTTTTTTTTTCTAAAGGGTTAGGGGTGCAAGGGCCTTGTAACTTGACAGCTTTAAGACTTGCGTGCTTCAAATGCCAGAGTTTCTGAGCCAACATTTTGGTTGCTAAACAAGAGCATTGTTAAGTGAGTTTCACCACATTTTACAATTGGTCACGCCCACCCAGTCACATGGCTGGTAAGCTACTCCCACCGGTCACATGGTCAGCAAGCCACTCCCACCCAGCCACATGGTCAGCAAGCCACTCCCACCCAGTCACATGGTCAGCAAACCACTCCCACAAAGCAGGCCACACCTACAGAAGAGGTTCTAAAAAAATTTGAAACCCACCACTGAGGATCCTGCATTTCAACCCTGATTTACAACATTTCCCCTCTTTGGCTACTTTATTCAAGGATTCAGCAAGAACCAGCTGTAACTGGTCGTGACTTATCATCTCATTCTTCAAAAGAAAGTTTAAATGTGGTAGGTGATGAACCACCAGATAGAGAAGGCCTGAAATGTGAATGCCATCTATCTTGTGTTCCTTTCCCCCTGCCTCCCATTTTACTTGATTTGATGGAGAATACCAAAGTATCTAACAACATCTACTTCCTTCAAATGGCAAATTGGAGTTGCGATATCCACAGGGGTCCACAAGGATGAAGGGAACTTTTCTGATATTTCTTGGCACTTAATAGTCAGAAGAAAGATAGAAACTTCTAACATTCAAATATTTATGGTATGGTAATATGGGTTTTTTATATATTAATGGGGAGGAGGAGAAAGAAAAGAGAAGAAAGAGAAAGAGAAGAAAGAGAAAGAGAGAAAGAGAGAAGAGAAAGAAAGAGAGAGAGAGACAGAAAGAGACAAAGAGAAAGAACAAGACAAAGAGAAAAAGAAAGAGAAGGAAAGAAAGAAAGAGAAAGAGAGAAAAGAGAAAGAAAGAAAAGAGAGAGAAAGAGAGAATGAGAGAAAAAGAAAAAGAAAGAGAGACAATGAGAAAGAACAAAAGAAAGAGAAAGAAAGAGAGAAAGATAAAAAGTGAGAAAGGGAAAGAAAGAAAGAGAATAGAGAGAGAAAGAGAAAGAAAGAGAGAGAAAAGGAAAGAGAGAAACAAAGAGAAAGAACAAGAGAAAGAAAAAGAAAAGAAAAGAGAAAGAAAGAAAGAAATATAAAGAGAGAAAAAGAATAAAAAGAAAGAAAGAGACAAAGAGAAAGAACAGGAGAAAGAGAGAAAAGAGAAAGAAAGAAAAAGAGAGAAAAAGAGAAGAACAGGAGAAAGAGAGAAAAGAGAAAGAAAGAAAAAGAGAGAAAAAGAGAGAAAGACAAAGAGAAAGAACAAGAGAAAGAAAGAAAGAGAGAAGGAGAGAAAGAGAGAAAGAAAACTGTAATATTGAGAGAAACGGAGACATAATAAGCTTATTTCTG
The DNA here is from genome assembly GCF_051295495.1 of Thamnophis sirtalis. Lineage (NCBI taxonomy): Eukaryota > Metazoa > Chordata > Lepidosauria > Squamata > Natricidae > Thamnophis > Thamnophis sirtalis. The sequence continues at coordinate 10,204,443 of NW_028261390.1, forward strand.
GAGAGAAAGGATGGGTTTATCCTTCATGCTAAGCCTAAGGCTTTAAAGTGATGAGCTATGGCTTAGAGGTTCCATGAATGGAATGTTATTTACAAGCCACTCTTAATAGCTGAGCTGATTGTGTAAGATGTGAACTTCACAGGAAAAAGAGATTAAAGCAAAGAAATGATATCCTGATCATTTGTTTACTTTCTTACTTTGGCCACTTGAGAAAGTTTAAGAGCCATCTTTTCAGTAAACCTAAATGCAGGTAGTCCTTGAGCTACAACCACAATTTGTGTTGCTAAGCAAAACAATTGTTAAGTGAATTTTGCACATTTTATGACCTTTCTGGCCACAGTTGTTAAAGAAATCACTACAGTTGTTCAGTTGGTAGCATGGTTGTTAAGTGGATCTGGCTTCCCCATTGACTTGGCTTGTCAAAAGGTCGCAAAAGGGATCATATGACCCCGGGACATTGCAACCGTCATAAATACGAAGCAGTTGCCAAGCATCCAAATTTTGATCACATGACCATGATGGATGCTGCAATGGTCGTAAGTGTGAAAAACAGTTATAAGTCACTTTTCCCCACTTCAAATAGTCACTAAACAAATGGTCGTTAAGTCGAGGACTGCCTGTACTCTTCAAATTTATTTCCCATTGAACAGGAGGCCATTTTGAATTTCCTTCCCTGATTTCTATGTACAGTTTAGATACTGAAGGGCTGTAGGGTTTCCTGCCTAAGCAGGGGGTTGGACTAGAAGACCTCCAAGGTCCCTTCCAACTCTGTTATTCTATTCTACTTCTGGATTACTGATTCTTCTCACAACTTCCTCCAACCCTATTAAATGAATCTGGATCAATTGATTTAAGAATTAGTACCATGAAGTCGACATTCAGATTTTGCCATAAAATTTGAAACTGGCTTTTATCTGGTTTTATGGTCCGTGTTTACCTATATGCATATGCATGGCTGAGAATGCATATGTTACATTTTGGTTTTGTGGAGGGAATGAAATATGGACCTGAAGGCTGAATTTTGCAAAACATTGCCTAACGTTGTTGCCAACTGTTGAGAGCAATGCACTAATTCACAGAATGTTTACCATCTTGAGGGGAATTTTTTTTAAATGACGTTTTAATTTTTCAAATTCCCTAAAGTCTGGACTGAGAGTTAGTGATGCATTTTAATTACGACCAAGACAAATATCCTAAGTGTTCTATAAATTTCTTACTCAGCTACTCTCTGAAGAGAAGAAATTGTACTGGGGGAAAAGATCTCTCTAGCTTCAATGAACTGAAGCTAAGACAGCCAGGCCTTCGTTAAGGTGGAAAACTGTCCATTTCAATTATGCATCAAGTTAAACACTCATCTCGCAAGAAAGCTGAGATTCTCCCACTCTAAGCCACAATAGCAATAGCACTTAGACTTATATACTGCTTCACAGTGCTTTACAGCCCCCTCTAAGCGGTTTACAGAGTCAGCCTCTTGCCCCCCAACAATCTGGGTCCTCATTTTACCCACCTCGGAAGGATGGAAGGCTGAGTCAACCTTGAGCCTGGTGAAATTTGAACTGCCAAATTGCAGGCAGCCGGCAGGCAGCAGAAGTAGCCTGCAGTACTGCACTCTAACCACTGCGCATTACTTTCTTGACTTCTGTCAAGCTGAACTTTACAGTCTGTCTGTAAGGGGAAGCGAGCACGCGCATGCACATTTTTTTGCGTGCCAAACCGGCAGTGATACTGGCAGCAACCCACCCCTGTATTGGCCCCACCTATTTTTTTGGGGGGGGGGAGCATTATCCTGCTGCATTTGGAGTAGAGAATCTCGGCTTTTTTTTTTTACAAAGCTCGTAAAGTTGTACAAGTTTACTGTAATGTTAATATCCAAGCAAAGTTGTGCATTTTAAACATGCGTGACTTTGGTGGGGAAAAAAAAATCAAGCATTTCCTGTCATTTCTCCTACCGAATTTGACAGGACTTCAAAGTTCATCGTTTTGGGACCTAGCTAAATAAATACAGAAGATTTCAGGAAAGTGAAGGCACTGCTTTGGTCTACTGCCCCCCCGAACCCCACTCCGCATCTATAATCGCAATGCCTCTTGTTTCCATGTTGCATGCTACGAGATCTTGCCGATATTATAATATGGTAATCTGATCCAAACCATTAGCAGTATATTAAAAGAAATGCAGCCATTTGAGTAGCCCAAAGGGCTGCCAAATGAGATAAATATTATGCTATACTTCAAGCGGCGGAATAAACTCTGCCTGTCTAATGCCATTGTTAGCCAAATAGGCCTTCTGGGAGGAGAATATATACTTCTTTTGAAATATTGAAACTTGATCCAGCTGGATATATTTTTTCCTCTGAGAAAAAGTTTCTGAAGGGGGTTAGGTAGGGTGTGTGTGATATTTAAGCAGAATTTGCATAATGTTTATGCCTCCTTGTGTTATGAGAGGCTGGAATAAATCTGGAAAGCACAGCTTGAGTAGTATATTTGATGTTTCTCTTTAAAGGCCAAGAGGATGCTGCCCACCCACCCATCACAGAGGGAAAATGTGAGAGAGCTCCTTCGATTCAACACCAGATTGACACAGCCTTTTCAGCATTGGTGGGTTCCAGTGGTGGGATACAACCAGTATGCCTCGGTACAGGCGTACCGGTGCCTGCTGGAGCACCAGGTACCGTTCTAGTATGGTGCTCTGGAGGGCCCACCCGCCCACCCGCCCTCCTTGCCTGTATTTGAGCCGATCGGGGCTTTCGCGCATGGGCACGGAGTGTATGGTGCCTGCACAACGCTCCGCTGAGCAGCTGGAATGTTGCGGGTGGTAAGTACGCATGCACGCGTGCACGTAGTGGACGCCCAGCCCCATTGCAGCGTACCGGTTGCAACGGGATCCAGAACCCTCCACTGGTGGGTTCCTACCAGTTTGGACCCGTTTGGCTGAACCAGTAGTGGTATGGCAGCCTGGGTCGCTGGAACCCAGCCTGCCATGCCCCCGAACCTGTTCCTCGGTCTCTTCCGCCGTCGCCGGCATGTTTCTGTGCATGCGCAGAACAGTTTTCAGTCCACTGCGCATGCGCAGCAATGCGGGGTGCAAAACACTCTCTCAGCGAACCGGTAGTAAACTGGTTAGAAACCCACCACTGCTTTTCAGATATACCACAAGTAGTTCTCGACTTATGACCCCGGAGTCTAAAATTTCTCTTGCTAAGCAAGAGATTTGTTAAGTGAGTCTTGGTCCCATTTTACAACCTTTCTTGCCAGAGTTGTTAAGTGAATCACTGCAGTTGTTAAGCTAGTAACCCAGTTGTTAAGTGAATCGGGCTTCCCCGTTGACTTTGCTTGTCAGAAGGTCGCAAAAGGGGATCACGTGACCCCTGGGACACTGGAACGGTCGTAAGTATGAGTCAGTTGCCAAGCATTTGAATTTTGATCACATGACTGTGGGGATGCTGCAACAGTTGTAAGTGTGAAAAACTGTCCTAATTCACTTTTCCCCCCAATGTTTTTGTAATTTTGAATGGTCACTAAACAAACTGTTATAATTCGAGTACTGTCTGTAGTCAGTATTTGATGCTGCATCAGGACAATCCCTGCAGCTTTTCTAAGGCCAAAATTATGAAAATAAGAGATTGAATGATGGCATTATAAATATGCAGAAAATATGATTAGCAGTGAAATGATAAAATTAAATAACGGGTGATCAGATAATATAAGAATATACTTTCATGTAAATGTGTGTATTAACAGCAAAATGGCACAGATTGGAGGATTGGAAAGAACATGCCTTAAATGTTTAAATGATTTTTAAACATGCCTTAAATGTTTAAATGATTGTGATTGGTATTAGAAGTGTACATTGAGACATTGAATCATGGAAAAATGAAGGATAAAATTGTAATATAAATAGATGCGAAGGTCTAAATAAGGGAAATATGAATAATAAAATAGGTGAAAGATGGGAAATAGAAATGTCTTTGAATACTATAGTGATATGGAAAAAAAGTTAAAAGAGAGATAAAAATAAGAGGGGAATACTAGTGTTTGTGTGTGTGTGTATAAAGATATTAAGTTATATGAAAGAACAAGAGGGTTTAGAAACTGAAGGGTGGTAGTAAAAGGCATGTGTAAACCAGTGGTGGGATTCAGCCAGTTCGCATCTATTCGGGAGAGCTGGTTGGTAACTTTCTAAGCAGTTGGGAGAACCGGTTTTTGGAAGAAATCTTTTGGTTTTTTCCACTTTACAGGGCTAATCCTGTAAGGAAGGCAGGAAGGAAACATTCTGGTGTTGTTTCTAGCTTAATCTTTATTGCCCTGCGTACAGAAACTGCCTCTCCAGTTAACCCTTATTACCATTGTAACAACTAAGGCGAAGTGCCCATTGACCTGAGTGACATTGACTTGGCCACGCCCACATGATCACATGACCACTGAGCCCCGCCTACCCAGCTGGTCATTAGGGCAGAGAACTGGTTGGTAAATTATTTGAATCCCACCACTGGTGGTATGCTGCGGTTTCACACCGGTTTGGGCAAACTGGTACCGGCGGCGGCATGAGGCTCCGCCCACCCACCCAGATGTCATTCAAGGACCTTCTGCACATGCACTCAGCCTGAATCTTAGGAATTTTATCCATTTCACCAAAACTGCAAAAGCGGATTTGAAATCAGGGGTGGGATTCTACCAGTTCGGACCGGTTCAGGTGAACTGATAGCTTCGACTATCAGCTGGGAGCTCGGACTTTGAAGTGGGCCCACCTGCATGCCCCTGCACCTATATTCCCTTTTCCAAAGCCTAGCTGATCCGTGTGGCAGAATGGATGGTCGCGCCTCATGGTTCCCTTGCTAGCAGTAATGCTGAAGGTGAGTTTTCTATAAACTGCACCAGAGGTGAGTTCCTACCAGTTCAGACTGTTTCGGCTGAGTAGGTAGTAACTCGACCTGCCACACCCCTAAACCGGGTCTCTTGGCAGGGGCCATAGGAGCCGCCATCTTGTTTTTTGCTTTTGCGCAGTCCCCTAATCCTTCTGGTTGCTCTCCTCTGCACTTTTTCTAGAGTCTCAACATCTTTTTTATAGTGTGGTGACCAAAACTGGATGCAATACTCTGGGTGTGGCCTTACTAGGGTTTTATAGAGTGGTATTAGTACCTCACTTGACCTTGATTCTATCCCTCTGAGGGATATCATATGGCATTTATGAGCACAGTGGTGGGTTTCAAAAATTGTTCGAACCTACTCTGTGGGTGTGGCCTCCTTTGTGGGAGTGGCTTGCTGCCCATGTGACCGGATGGGAGTCGCTTGCCGCCCATGTCACCGGATATGAAGATGCCGACGACATTTGTCAGAACCACCTTAAATTACCTCACATACAGCACTGGCCTGCATAAGAATATGATGCAAACTTGTTTCTTAAAAGGCATCTTTGGTTTGTGTTAAAACAACTTCAACACACACAATGTTCTGATTGTACCACAAACGCAGTAGTCATCCTTACCTTTCACAGAGGCACTGAGTTTTAAAAATATGAGCATGATAGTGCAGAATAATCATATCCAAGGACCAGTGGTGGGTTTAAAAAAAATTTGGAAGCTCTTCTGTAGGTGTGGCCTGCTTTCCGGGTCCACTGGTGGAACCTCTTCTAACCGGTTCGGTAGATTTGATGAACCGGTTCTACCAAATAGGTGCGAACTGGTAGGAACCCACCTCTGCATGAGCATTTCTCTTGTTTTTAGAAAACAAATTGCCTCTCATTAAAATAAGGAGTGAAAAAGATGTAGAAGAATTGTTTTGCTCATCATGTTCCAAAAGACTATATTATATTCAGTGATGGAACCATCAACAATACACCAAATCAATTTGACAGCAAAGTGGAGAAGGGGGGGGGGGGGGAAAAACCCCTCTTGTGCCCATTAATACCCAAGGAGAAAAAAACAGATATTCTTTTTTTTCTTAAGTTTCCAACTTGCAGGTAGAAAGAGAAACTATCCATCATTTTTGAAGGCTCTCATTCTGCAAGGTTGTTCTTTAAAGCAAACAAGATGAAATTGAGGACCAGAATATTGAAAGACCAGTGTTTTTTTTTATTTTATTTTTTTCATTTTTCTTGATTGGGGGAATTTCCTTCTTTCCTTGTGCTTCCCCTCCACCCCTCCCACCTTGCTGCCTTAGCAAAAGCGTGGACCATTGCTGAATTCACTGTCAAAAGGACTAATTAATCACTTCACCGATGGCTATTAATCATACATTAATGAGATATGTTCTTTGCTGTGGCACATACAGATTCGCTGGTGATCTCTTCTCTTTGGTGCTTTTAAGCAAGCTAAAAGAATTCGAGACTCCATTAATCTTGGAAGGGCCCGAGGTGCTTGGAGGTGCCCAGAGGCTGCAAAAAAAAAAATCAAATTGCGCAGACATTTAAACTGTCCATATTTCACTGTGTAAACTGAGAGGCATTCAATCTTTTTTGGGGTGGGGTGGAGATCTTCTATTTCTTTTATAAACATGTTGCAGGTCTGCCTAAAAATAAAAAAAATAAAAACTCTACCCATCCCAGAAGTACGATTTTCAGTGCTGTTGGATAAGAAAAATAAATAGAATAGAATAAAATAACAGAGTTGAAAGGGACCTTGGATGTCTTCTAGTACAACCCCCTGCCTAGACAGGAAACCCTATACTACTTCAGACAAATGGTTATCCAACATCTTCTTAAAGACTTCCAGTGTTGGGGCATTCACAACTTCTGGAGGCAAGTTGTTCCACTGATTCATTGTTCTCACTGTCGGGAAATTTCTCCTCAGTTCTAAGTTGCTTCTCTCCTTGATTAGCTTCTTGTTCCATTGCTTCTTGTTCTACCCTCTTAAAATGTTCTTCTAATCTTCCTAAGGATGCGGTGGCTCAGTGACTGAGACACTGAAGAAGGAAGAAGCAAACTCGCATCATCATTCTGTGGTCACTCCAGCTGTTCGTCTGCCTAACTGATGTCTCACTCCGAAGGCAGCTGATAACTGTCAGACGGCCCTGGCCTCATCTCTGCCTCGGACACAGAGCCCTCATCAGAGCCTTCCCCAGACTCCAGGACTGGCCCATGTTCCTCCCCAACCTCCTCACTGTCCGAATCTGCTGCCAGCTCTGCTGGAGGGCCACAACCGTCTGGATGAAATGTGCTTGCTTGCCCTGATCTCAACAGAGTCATGTTTGACAATGGTGATGTCAAGCCTCCAATTAGCTTGCCCTGAAAAATGAAGTCCAAAACATCCATCCTTTTCAAATCCATTTCATTAGGCACACATTACATTTTAAGTTTTACTGGCAAGCCAAGATCAGCGGAAATAGCATTGGTTTAACCACAATGTCATTTTCTGTGGATCTTGGTATATTTATCAATCGGGGCCAGCAGGTAATGGCTTTTTCTCTTTTGATAAAAAATTAAAATTCCCCTTTGTCTCCTTTTCTTAGCTCATGCCTATTTTCTTACATTTTGTATAAATGTTCCTCTTAGGCCAAATGCGTTTTTTGTTTTGTTTTTCATTGTGTTTTCTCTTGCATGTCTGCAAACTGATGAAAGCAATCAATTATTTAGCACACCCAAGCTCTCTGATGCTGACTTGCAGGTGCAGCCTTCCTCCCTTCCCCCTTTTTTTTGGCCTTTCATTAACTTATTGGTTAATGGTCAAATTTTGCAGATGAAAACATCTTCAGAAATTGCTTTGATTTCATCTTCTGGCGAGATGGGCAGCAAACAAATTTAACAACAACAACAACAACAACAACAACAATAAAGTCCAAATTGAATGGAGGAAACATCATAAAAGTTATAAATACCTGGGCTATACCTGTGATTTGATACTCTGCAGGAATAATTGACTGGACCCAGATGGAGTTGGACAATTTGGACAGAAAACCAAGGAAGCTTATGACAATGAATCATGCTTTGCACCCTAAAAGTGATGTTGACCGATTATATCTACCAAGAGCAGAGGATGGTCGAGGACTCCTACAAGTAAAACACTCTCTCTCTCTCTCTCTCTCTCTCTCTCTCTCTCTCTCTCTCCCCCTTTATCTACCTACCTATCTACCTACCTAACTACTCTCCCTACCTATCTACTGTATATCTCTCTCTCTTTCTATTTCTCTCTCTCTATCCCTCTACCTACCTACCTACCTACACACACACACAATTTCTCTCTCTCTCTCTATCCCTCTATCTACCTACCTACTGACACACACACACACACACACACTCTATTTCTCTCTCTCTCTCCCCCTTTATCTACCTACCTACCTACCTACCTACCTACCTATCTACCTAACTACTCTCTCTCCCTACCTATCTACTGTATCTCTCTCTCTTTCTATTTCTCTCTCTCCATCCCTCTACCTACCTACCGACACACACACATACACACTCTCTCTCTCCCTTTATCTACCTACCTATCTAACTACTCTCTCTCTCCCTCCCTACTGTATTTCTCTCTCTTTCTCTCTTTCCCTCTACCTCCCTCCTTCCCTCCCTACTCTCTCTCTCTCTCTCTCTCCCTACCTACCTACCTACTGTATTTCTCTCTCTTTCTCTCCCCCTCTATCTACCTAACTACTTTTAAACAAAAGGCCTCTTCAAATCTTGGTGCGTCTTATACTCCGAAAAATACGGTACCTTTGCAGACTCAGGAAAGGCATCTTAGTGCCTTGGTGTGCACCGTCTGAACACCACCTCTGATGGGATTGCTTGTGGAGTGCCAGGCTTCAATGAGCTCACAAGAGTGGTCACGTGGCCAGTGACCCATCACAAGACCCTCACTTGACACACCCACACCTGAAGCCCTTATAAACAGAACACTGACACCAGTGGTGGGTTCCGGATCCCGTTGCAACCAGTACACTGCAACGGGACCGGGCATCCACCACGTGCATGCACACAGCTCACGCATGCGTACCCACTGCCCACGACACTCCAGCTGCTTGGCGGACCGTCGCGCAGGTGCCGTATGCTCCATGTGCATGCGCAAATGGCCCGGTTGGGTCAAATACAGGTAAGGAGAGCGGGCAGGCAGGTGGGCCCTCCGGAGCACCATACCGGAACGGTACCTGGTGCTCCCAGCAAAGACCAGTACGCTCGTACCAGGGCGTACCAGTCATAATCCACCACTAACTGACACTGTTGTCCCCTAAACTCCGCTGAAGATGTTACCCAGCCTGGTAACGAAACGTTCAGAAACCAACCCACAAGCTTGGAGAATGACCCTTCAGCCTCACTTATTACCGGATTGTTGTTGGGGGCAATATGCTGGCTCTGTAAACCGCTTAGAGAGGGCTGAAAGCCCTATGAAGCGGTATATAAGTCTAACTGCTATTGCTATTGCTATTGCTATTACCATATAAATATTACTTTTTACGAAGTCTACCGGGTAAGTGTGAGTCCATCAGTGCATATCCGTTCTAAATATTTGTCCTGAGACTCAAGAAGGTTGAAGATGATGAGCCTGGACTACTGGTTGAAAAAGTAAATAATATGATAGTAAAAGAGAGAGAAAAAAGACAATGAACCTCTGGCAAGCCAAAGGCCTCTTTGCAATCTAACAACACTTCTGTTTTCCCAAGTCATAAGGGACAATCACTTGGCTGGAATAGGAATCTTATTTAGGTGTCAGGTTAGCGTCCGTCAGCCTGACTTCATCTGCATTTCTTCTTTTAAAAAGAGTAAGAGGAATAAGTGTCTACTCATTTGACAGAGGCTGCTGCGATGCCCTGAAATTGCTTTCTCTCCTTCTTAATCTCTTCTGGAGGAGGAGGAGGGGGGGGGAGTTAGTTATAGAAAGGTCAAACACATAACTTTGCAGCTCACTGCCATCTCTATCCTTTTCTTTTGCAATTCTTCTCTCTGATTAAACTCCCAGATAAATCTAGGCACTGTTGCCCAGCCCATCACATTGAATGACTTTATGCATCACTTCCTTGTGGCAGGATTCAGCGCCGTGCCACCTTCAGTGCAGCCAGCAATCTCGTCTTTCAGCCGCTGACATCCCCCCCACCCACCCACCCAGCCTCTCTGTCCAATAGTTGGGGAAGGACAAAGGAGAGACAAGCATGCGGAAAACAAGGGGCTGGGGAGGGAGACCACACACCAGTAACTATAAGGGGGTGTTATGTGATGCTGGAGCAGGCCAGCCAACATTTTCAAACCGTTGTCTGGTTTGTTTCCAGCGGCTACATGACATTCAGCTCATCTTCCTTATAGGTACGTAGAACACAGGTGGAATTCAGCCGGTTCACTCTGGTTCAGGCAAACCGTTTTTTTGCACTCCGGAGGCTTCAGGGAATCTCATGAAGCCTCCGGAGGGCCTCCGGGCTGGCAGGGAGGCTCTTTTCACCCTCCCCAGGCTCCTATAAAACCTCTGGAGCCTCGGGAGGGCAAAAAATGGCTTTTAAAAAGGGTGAACTCAGCTGGCCAGCGCGCGCATGAGTGGTGGCCAGCTGACAGGACAGCGCCTCACGTGCCCTGACAAATGGCTCCGGTTGCCACCTGTGGCACGCGTGCCATAGTTTCGCCATCCCGACTCTAATCCTATGAAAGGAGAAGTGGAACAAAGAAGCAAAGAGAGGATGGAGAAAGGAAAAGAAAGAAGTTGAAAGTGGGGGAAATGAGTAGGTAATCTTCTGGAGAACTTTCCTAGAACCTCCAAGCTTGCAGTTACTTTGACCTGCTTGCCTTCTCAAATCTCTCTATTTCCTCCTGTTCTGTCCTTTTCAGCTGCTCTGCTTTTCTCCTTCCCCTTCGTGATCTCATCTAATTCTGCTTCTCCTGTAGCACCTTTCGTGTCTAAGTCCCTTTCGAAATTCCCAAGTCCGTTCCAGAGACAAGAAAGAAATTGCATCCCCAGGTGATTTTCAGAAGAAATAACAGCATGTTTCCGTTCAGCCTGGTTTTTTTTTTCCTAAATGTATTTCCTCTAGAGTTAAAGTCCAACCGAGGCTTGATGGAGTTGTCATTCAAGGAAGGATGGCAGCCTTAGATACCTGTCCACTTCTTTCAAGGGAACCTGTGGATCAAGAAATCGGGGGTAAAGAAGATGAAGTGCTAGTTTAGTTGATAAGCAAGGAATGTCAAAAGAACAAAAAAGACTACAAGAGTGTGCCTCTGCCCACTTTGTTACACAGAGAAGCGACATTTGGGTATAGAGCCACGGTGGCGCAGTGGTTAGAGTGTAGTACTGCAGGCTACTTCTGCTGATCACCGTCTGCCAGCAGTTTGGCAGATCAAATCTCACCAAGCTCAAGGTTGATCCGTCCTTCCATCCTTCCGAGCAGTGGTGGGTTTCAAAAAAATTTGGAACCTCTTCTGTAGGTGCGGCCTGCTTTCTGGGTCCACTGGTGGAACCTCTTCTAACCGGTTCGGTAGATTTGACGAACCGGTTCTACTGAATAGGTGCAAACTGGTAGGAACCCACCTCTGCTTCCGAGGTGGGTAAAATGAGGACCCAGATTGTTGGGGGCAATGGGCTGACTCTGTAAACCACTTTGAGAGGGCTATAAAGCAATGTGAAGCGGTATATAAGTCTAAGTGCTATTGCTATTCCTAGCGCTACATCTGAGAAAGAGCAAAAACAAGTTAAATGACAATTAAATGCAGAGGGGATGGGGTACTTCAATGTTCTATGTGATAAAACAAGAAGAGATAAAGTCAAGAATAAAAGACTACTCAATTAATGTGCTTTGAATTGTGTGACTAGTATGGAATTATGTTGAGGTCATACAAAGAGGATGAAAAGGTAAAGGTTTCTCCTATCCAGGCATGTGCAATTTTAGGGGGTGGCACTCATCGAATTTGGGTCGGTCACCGGGATGAGACATTTACTCTTCCAAGCTTTTGGACTCATGCTGGAGCCCATCCGGGGTGGTATTCACTTACCTCCCATACCAGTTCGCGAATGTGAACGCGCGCCCTGTCTTTGCATGCGCTCAGCCTTCTGCACATATGCTTTCACTTTTAAAAAGTGCCTAAATGGGATGCCATAGAGCTGGAATGGGTGGGTGGGGCCATCTGCAATTTCCGCTACCGGTTCAGGTGAACCGGTCCGAACCGGCAGAATACCACCACTGAGCCAATCCTTAGGGAATGTCTCTCCTGGAATACATGCTTTGGGCTGTTCTGTGAGTCATGTATGTCATGCCTTTCTATTGGCTGGTTGATGTGTTGATATCTGGTGATTGGCTGTCGTTTCCTTGGGCTGCGAAGCCCTCGCTTCCTAAATACCTGGTAAGCTGGAGGTAAATCAGCACCCCTGTTGACTGACAAGGGACCTGTTTCCCAGGCTTCAATCATTTCCCTGGCTATTTTTGTACCTGCATGACCAACAATCCTAGTAGCTGCAAAATTGCATGTATGTCTTTGTGCATTGCAATGTGAGGCTACCAACAAGTTCAGATCTCCTCGTCTGACCTGTCACTTGTGTTCTTGCAATCTGGTGGTTAGCTTCCTCCCCATTTGTCCTACCAGGGGCAAACCATACAAGGGATCTGATAAATTAAATTGGGAGTTATCTCCCACCTCCAAGCGATTGTACTGGAGCACGTCTATATTTGCCTTCATTGGTGGTACTCATCTCTGTTTTTTAGCCGAGAGAGTCAGTGTTGCCTGAAGATGCTTCTCTGGTCAAGTGGCCTGCATAACTATATGTCAAGGTGCACAGAACAATACTACTTTCCCACCAAAGTGGTACCTATTTATCTACTCACATTTGCATAGTTTGAACAATTAGATTGGCAGGAGCTGGGGCAAAAATGGGAGCTGACCCTATCATAGAGTACTTGGGGTCTCGAATTGCCGACCTTTTGGCTGACATGCCCCAGTGTCTTAACCGCTAGAATGAATTAAAATCAAATTGCAAAACGCATCTATGAAGCAAGTATGAATGGGCTGGGAGGAAGGGGAAGACTGATTGCCTGCCTGGATGCATGTCTGCCAGATCATGAACAGAAAAGAGAAAAGTTTAAAGAATTAAGGCAAAGTATAAATGGGTGTATGGGCCTGGTAGAACCAGGATATTTCCCAAGGATAAAAGGCATATGTATGAAGACTTATAATGAATGATGCTACAGCTATATTTTCTTTTCTAATTTCATGACCTATTATTTCATATTCCTTTTCTGTGCTCTGCATAATGTTGCTGAAAAGGAATGGTCCGATGGTATCCAGTGGTGGGACTCCATTTTTTTTACTACAGGTTCTGTGGGCGTGCCTTGGTGGGCGTGGCAGGGGAAGGATATTGTAACATCCCCGTTCCCTCCCCACTCCAGAAGAATGATACTGCAAAATCTCCATTCTTTTCCGATCAGCTGGGACTCGGGAGGTAGAGAATAGATGGGGCGGGGCCAGCCAGAGGTGGTATTTACTGGTTCTACAAACTATTCAAAATTTCCGCTACTGGTTCTCCAGAACTGGTCAGAAACTGCTGAATACTACCTCTGATGGTATCTCTCTTTACACACACACACACACACACACACACACACACACACACACACCTCATATGTATATGTATATGTATGAAGTTTTTGAATTGAGTCGCATTTGAAGCTTTGTTCTGATTTCAGATATTGCTTCTTAAGGTTACCCTGCCTCCTAAATTTCGCAGTTAATATGTCAATGACCCATGACATACAGGTATTTCCGTAAGGCAGTCTTGGCCATATGCTAAATGGAGATGCTTGCAAAGTTGATATTAGCGATATTAACGCATCCTGACCAATGAACATCTAAGTGGATGTGTAGATCAGAAGGAATTTTCAGTTGGCATTTGTATTTCTTGACTATCCTACTGCAATTCTCTGTTCAAAATGCATTTAGAAATGTCCTGTTTGAGATTTGATCCATTCAAAATATCTCAATCAATCTTTCATATATACATTTTTTAAGACAATTGAAGTTGGGTACAGAAATGGGACAGAAGAGAGTTAAGAGTGAAAAAAAATGGTAAAAAACATCAGCCATAAACAGACTGATCTGTTCATAATTAGGCAACATTTCAAATCGAAGGCTTGCAATGAAAATTTCATCCATATTTTTCTGTGGTTTTCCCTAGGAACGATAGATTTGATGGTAGAGCAAGGGGGAAAATGATAAATTTACCCAGGCAATCCCAAGAAGATTCATGTGTGTGCATGAAATAGTGAAATTGAATATCAATTTCTGAAACATATTTAATAGGAACACACCATGCTCTCTATCAGTTAAGCTATTACTCTTGGGAGAGTTCAAACATAACTTATTTAACTTTTGCTTGGAGTGTAAAAACGACATAAGAAGATGCAACACGATTTTATTTATTAGCTTTTTATCCTGCCTTTATTATTTTTATAAGTAAGCTAAGGTAACAAACGTGTGTAACCTACTCCTTCTTCCTTCTCTTTTCCGCACAACAACGACAACGACAACCCTGTGAAGTGGGTTGGGCTGAGAGAAAGTGACTGGCTGAAGGTCACCCAGCTGGCTTTCATGCCTAAAGAAGAACTAGAACTCACAGTCTCCTGATTTGTAGGCCAGCACCTTAACCACCACAGCAAACAGGTTCTTGTTTGAACTTACTGTGGGTGTGGCCTCCTTTGTGGGAAGTGGCTTGCCACCCATGTGACCGGATGGGAGTGGCTTGCCACCCATGTGACCGGATGGGAGTGGCTTGCTGCCCATGTGACCGGATATGAAATTATGAATTAGTACTTAGGTCAGTCCAATTAGCTATTCAGAAGTTAGTGGTTAGAAGCAATCGTAAAGCAAGATATGGAATTAAAACCAGAAATATTTTGTGGGCTATTTGAAAGGGAGTATAATATATATTTAATTTTACACATGTTAGCAGCTGCTGGAATTGTGTTTGCACAACAGTGGAAAAACAGAGATATGTAAATGAATAAATATTACAATCTGCAGGAATAAATAAATTGACAATTAAAATCAAGAAGGCTTTGAATACTTTTTCACGTGGGATTGGTTTTAGCAATTGCTAACTAACGGAAACAGAAATTAGAAATCCAAAAGTATGAAAGAAAACACCAATTATGTAAGGAAAGGTCCCTAAAATGTATAAGGAAATATTACTAGATCATTATCAATCCATAGATAACTGCGGGACATTACACACCCACCAGTGGTGAGTTTCAAAAAATTTCGGAACCTCTTCTGTAGGTGTGGCCTGCTTTCCGGGTCCACTGGTGGAACCTCTTCTAACTGGTTCGGTAGATTTGATGAACCGGTTCTACCGAATAGGTGCGAACTGGTAGGAAACCACCTCTGCCATGCCCAAATGGTCACATGACCACCGAGCCACAACTCGGTGGCGCAGTGGTTAAATGCAGCACTGCAGGCTACTGCTAGATCAGCAGGTCAGCGGTTCAAATCTCACCGGCTCAGGGTTGACTCAGCCTTCCATCCTTCCGAGGTGGGTAAAATGAGGACCCAGATTGTTGGGGGCAATATGCTGACTCTCTGTAAACCGCTTAGAGAGGCCTGAAAGGCCTATGAAGCGGTATATAAGTCTACTGCTATTGCTATTGCTATTGCTAACTACCCAGCTGGTCATTAGGACAGAGAATCGGTTGTTCAATTATTTGAATCCCACCACCGATGTGTGCATGTGTGCGTTTGTGTGTGTTTTAGGTCACGTGAATGTTTTGTACTGTTTCAGTTTTCCCTGGGGGTGGGGGGAGTAGGCTGGGTTGTGTTATCCCATCATTTGTTCATCTGTTCACCTGCAATAACTGATCCCTTCCCCCACAGTAAATGCCTATATGATTACAAAGAGTCTGGTGAGACTTCAATCTATCCCTGTCCCAAACGCACACTGTAAGCATCAATAAACTTCCCAGCACTCCGGGCAGCCGACAGACAAAGCTACCATCTCTCCACCTCCCTATTCTTTCTCCCCCCCCCCCAATTCCTCATTTCTGGGAAATGTGTTGTGGTTAAACCGTTCGAAGGAAGACAGGCTTCAGTTTGTGTTTTTCAGCCGAAGGGGAATCAGACAAAGGAAGCTTTTTAATGATCCCTTCCCCATTTAAAGTAGGGAAAATAAGTGCCCTGGAAATAATATTTTCTCTCCTAGATTAAGGTAAATAGTTTCCCAGGGAGAATGGGGTGGCAGTAGGAGCTTTACACAGGCGAGCCTTTGTGGGTTTTATGGATGCTCATCTGTCAACTGTCAGGTTCTTTCAAAGGGAGCCTGTTATAATGTTTTGCCTCTGCACCTTTTCCCATTGTGGGCGCAAGTTTGCCTGAGTAACCATTCGTCTTCCTGTTTGTATAGCCGAGGCATTTACAATGAGCTGGGGGTGTAATGATGCTACTGATTGTGAAGCCGTGTAGCATTTAAGGTTTGCTGAGGGGCTGTGGTGGTGGTGGGGAGATGTAACATTTGACCTGGCTTTGATGCAGTTGGATGTCCTTCCCGAAGGATGGGTGGGTTTTTCGCCCTCCCCAGCCCACCCCACAAAGCACTTTTGAAATTCAAAAACATACATTTCCTTCAGAGGAATCTTCTGTGCTGGAGGACATTGGTTTTTGATAATGAGCAGCTTTGCATAATTCTGATCTACTGAGATCTACCTTCCA
>NW_028261390.1:10401030-10426030 GCF_051295495.1 Thamnophis sirtalis
GTAGCACATATAAAAACAAAGACTACTTCGATTGTTCATTCTCACTATTTAGTCCACGATTAGGAGATTCTCTTTTGATATTAACTCACACTTTAGGCAGTCAAAGAAGAGGTTTTGTTATGGGATTCCCAGTGCTTCGTAGCGTCAAAACACATTTTATCTAAGGTATTTGAGGGGGGGGGAGACGTTTACCTTGTTAAAAAGACAGAGAAAGCAGCATCAACAGAGGTGATGTGAATGTAGTAAGGCTAATACATGCTGGATATTGAGATAATTGTATATCATCCTCATTAACTGATGCCACTGATTAGATCCAATCGCAGTAATGTGCTTTATGACTTGGGAACAACAAATACTCGAGGATCAGTTATTTCCAGGAAAACATACCATCCCATTATCTAAGATTATCTAATATCAGCTATTATTACTTTCTGAGGTAATAATAGCAATATCTGATAGAACCTTGTTCTGTGGCTATATGTGAATTCAGTACTCCAGGAAAGATGACATCCGTTTTAATTTAAATTTTACTTAAATCCTGCTAGTAGGTTTTTTTTTTTCCCCTTAAATTTTTGATTCTTTGTTTTAGATTTCTACTGGCCCTTTGGATTTTATTTTATTATCTCCCCCCCCCCCACATTTTTAGTTAAGTGATATGCCTTATTTTCTGTTTTTATCAAGAGGTAGGCTACATTTATGAATATTTATAATGCCTTATGTATATTCTGGACCATATAAAAAGTCAAAAGCTTTGGAAAGAAGACAACTCAGAGCTAAATAAGTTGAAATCATACTAAGAAATAAATTTTAATTCTGTAGGCCTCCTCCTCAAGCAGCCTTAATAATATCGTACAGAAATGAAGGGGTGAAGGAAATATGGGATGAGTAGCACTTTTTAGGTCTATATTATATCCACACATATTGAACTGGAGGTCCAGTCCAGTCCATTGATATTGCAATGAATTGCAGCCCCTACCCTATGGAATACTCCCCCCACGGAGATCTCACAAGCTTCCACTCTTTTAATCTTCAAAAGAGCAATAAGACCCTTGCCCCATACCTTGGCATAGGAGGGGAAGTCACAGCAGGAGCAAAATGCAGTGAGCTGCATTGGGAAGCCAATTTCTTCTTTCTTCTTCTTCTTCTTCTTCTTCTTCTTCTTCTTCTTCTTCTTCTTCTTCTTCTTCTTCTTCTTCTTCTTCTTCTTCTTCCTCCTCCTCCTCCTCCTCCTCCTCTTCCTCTCCCTCTCCCTCTCCTTCCTCTTCCTCTCCTTCTCCTTCTCCTTCCTCTTCCTCTTCTTCTCCTTCTCCTTCTCCTTCCTCTTCCTCTTCCTCTTCCCCTTCCTCTCCTTCTCCTTCCTCTTCCTCTTCCTCTTCCCCTTCCTCTCCTTCTCCTTCTCCTTCTCCTTCTCCTTCCCTTTCCCCTTCCTCTTCCTCTTCCTCTTCTTCTCCTTCTCCTTCCTCTTCCTCTTCCTCTTCTTCTCCTTCTCCTTCTCCTCCTTCTCCTTCTCCTTCCTCTTCCTCTTCCTCTTCCTCTCCTTCTCCTTCTCCTTCTCCTTCTCCTCCTTCTCCTTCTCCTCCTCCTCCTCCTCCTCCTCCTCCTTCCTCTTCTTCTTCTTCTTCTTCTTCTTCTTCTTCTTCTTCTTCTTCTTCTTCTTCTTCTTCTTCTTCTTCTTGTTATTGGTTTTGTTGTGGGTTTGGTTTTCATTTTGGTTTTTCTATGCACCTTCTTTTATTTTTGGTTGTAAATTGTACACTTGGTTGTAAAGATGAGCAATGTAAGGCAGGCAGTGGTACAAATATTTTAAATAAATTAGAACTCAACTCTGTTCTAAACAAATGCATTTGTTAACAAGTCCACCATAATCAAAACAATCACTTTCCTATAGGCAAGTGATTGCTTTTCTTGTAAATTTGGATCAGGTTGGTGTGTGTGTGTGTGTGTGTGTGTGTTTGTGTGTGTGTGTGTGTGTAATATACTTTGGAATGTTGGATATTATTTACTTCCAATAAATTGGCCTTTCTTTAAGCTTGACATATTACACTGATCTATGGCTTTACTCTCATTTCATCTTGTTAACCAGAAACCTACTTTATCATGAAATATGTTTCTCATATTTTCTTCCACCTACTGAGTGAAACACACTGATAATCATCATAAATTTCTAGGGTTTTCTTCCTAGCCACTTGCAGATTGGCAGCGAGTAAGACGAAGGCAGTTAATCCCTGTTGTATTACTTGGACACAAAGCCCCAGTTCATACTCATCGTGTGTGTGTGTGTGTGTGTGTGTGTGTGTGTGTGTATGTGTGTATGGAATCAGGGAGACGAAGTGATTTAATAACCTTAATAACCCTTGCATGCAGAAATTTCTCATTCAATCTCTGTCATCTCTGATTAAAAGATCTGATAAGGCCACACTTGGAATACCCCATCCAGTTTTGGCCGTCACCACGATATAAAAAAGATGGTGAGACTTTAGAAAGTGTGCAGAGAAGAGCAACAAAGATGATTAGGGGACTGGAGGCTAAAACATATAAAGAACGGTTGCTGGAATTGGGTATGTCTAGTT
Source organism: Thamnophis sirtalis (assembly GCF_051295495.1). Taxonomy (NCBI): domain Eukaryota; kingdom Metazoa; phylum Chordata; class Lepidosauria; order Squamata; family Natricidae; genus Thamnophis; species Thamnophis sirtalis. The sequence continues at coordinate 10,403,601 of NW_028261390.1, forward strand.
TGAAGAAAAGAAGGACTAGGGTTGACATGACAGCAGTCTTCCAAGAACAATTAAAACAATACCAAGTCTATATTTCCAACGGCTCAAAATGTATAATATCACCAAATCAGATGAGATATTAATGATATCATGTGAGGCTTTGGCAATGCATGGTGCCTTATGCCCCAGATTACTGCATAAAAGTAGGGAAAAGGACTCAAGTTCTATCTTTATAGAACATTGTGTAAAATTAGAGCTACTCCAAGGGGTTGGAAAACATGGCTTTTGCTGCAGAGTTTTCAAATGTGGCTCAGGTACCCCTGGAAATGAATGAAGTATCTTTTCCATACATCTCATACTGAAAAGAAAATGGTGGTCTCCGGCAGCCATTTTCTCTCCAATCAAGGGGTGCAAATCCTAACATTTGTGACAGGATTCTAATTATTTCACAAATAGGGAATATGTTGTTGCTATGGAGATAGACAGAAATAAAAAAAGTCTTCCTTGAAAGGAACCTTCATCGTTTTCAGAAGAGGCCATAAATCTTTGCTATTCCGTAGAAATGAGCTGGAAGGTAGAAAAAGGGAAATAAGGCTTGTATTGAGTTCTCCGAACTAATGTTAGTTAATTGTGCTGTCATAGGCCAGGAAAGAAGAGGTTGCATTGCGTTCTGCTCTCCTGGACTTTGGCCAAGAAGTTATATTATTATCACAGTCATTTTATGAAGATGTTGGATAGGATCGTATGACAGGCTCCACCACAAACCAGCCAAACGCATTTTACTTTAGTGTCTTGCATGGAACCCAGTTCCTGTGGTTATGGAGTTCATGTTTCAGTGTGCCACAGGAACCCAGAAATTTGAGTTAATTCAGTGAACCATCAAGAGCTGAGGTGGCGCAGTGGTTAGAGTGCAGTACTGCAGGCTACTTCAGCTGACTGCTGGCTGCCGTTTGGCAGTTCGAATCTCACCAGGTTCAAGGTTGACTCAGCCTTCCATCCTTCCAAGGTGGGTAAAACAAGGACCCAGATTGTTGGGGGCAATAGGCTGACTCTGTAAACTGCTTAGAGACGGCTGTGAAAACACTATGAAGCGGTACATAAGTGCTGTTGCTATTGCTATTAAGTTAATTGTGAGTGAGTATATAGTAGGTCATAGCTTATCTTCTCTTATAGAGGGTGATTTTGTCCCTCAGAATCTCAAATATCAAGCTGAATCTTGGGGGAAACAGGGTTGTGGTGTTTTGGGGTTTTTTTGCACAGTACTAATTAAATCTTTGCTTCCCTTCTTTTTGTTGACTTGGAGAAGTGAAAAAGATTTAGTGTGAGAAGGCAAAAGCTCATGATCACTTTCTAATTCAATCCTCCAGGATATGTAAAGAAATCTGTTGTGTTATGGACAGTGGTGGGTTGTCAACTACTGGTTTTACTACCAGTTTGGGTGCGAGCGTGCGCAATGGTTTGGCGCATGCACAGAAGCTTCTGGGCAGATGGGCGGAGCCTCCCACTGCTGCTACTATTGGCTCGCCCGATCCGGGCCGAACTGGGAGCAACCTACCTCTGATTATGGGTTTATCTGCCATGTTAGATCCTGCCTTGCATTCTTATTGTTGGAAATATGCCATTTTAGGAGAGGGGGGAGGAAGGAAGGAAGGAAGGAAGGAAGGAAGGAAGGAAGGAAGGAAGGAAGGAAGGAAAGAAGGAAGGACAAAAAAGAGAAGAAGATAGGCAAGGAAAAGTAAGAGGTTGAAGCAATGGACAAGAAGGGAAAGGAGGAGGAGGAGGAAGCGGGAGGAGGAAGGAAGGACAAGAAAGAGAAGATAGGCAAAGAAAAGGAAGAGGAAGAGGCAATGAACAACAAGGGAGAGGAGGAGGAGGAGAAAAAGAAGGAGAAGGAGTACTTCCTATATACAACTGCCATTTATTTTGAGATATTTTTTCCCCTTTTATCTTCTATGGGACGCAGAAGAACAGGGCTACTTTAAACGCTGTTATTGTTTTGTGTTCTGTTTACGTTTTGTTTTGTTTTTTGTTTTAATGCCTCAGATAATGGGCTTGTCACAGACTCATGGATTTAAACAAACTCTATTTGGGCGCCTGACTGACTGGCAATTGTGGGCAATCATTTCAACTGTCACAAGGTGTGCGGCAAAGTGTGAGTGCTCTTCCATGAAATGTTTATATTTCATAAACAAAATGATGTGCTTAACGGTGGGAGCAATGGGAGGGTTCCAGTTAATGCTTTTTCCAATGTGTGAGGTAGATTATTAATGCGCTCCAGTAGCTGTTAATTTCAGTTTCCCAAAATGATTTATGAGGAGGTAAAGGAGGGAGACATAATCTAATTGAGATCAGAACCAGTGTTCTAGGCGAAAAACACTACCACAGAATTCCAGCCACAACAGAATGATTAATAGCCAATAAGTAAATAATCCATTTAATTACTGCAAACATTACTTTTGACAATTCTTTTGTCAGTAAATGAAAGAGCAAAGAAGACAATACCCTCTCTAATCTCCAAAAAAAAAGAAATCTTTTTAGGATATGTCCCCCCACCCACCCACAAGAAGCGGCATGAAAAAGTATTTTCACAAAGGTTACCCTAGCTATAAAGAATGCATATTTCCTAATCATTCCATTGAGATGGCAAAGGGAACATTTTTATTGTAACGTCAAAAACCACTCCGCTATCAAAGTGAAATCGGTCTAAAAGCAGAAAGGAGAAAGGTTGAGAAAAAAAAAAAGAAGACCTGTACTTTGCTATTTCTGTTTCAAATCAAAACTGGCTTTTAATGGATTGATTATGTTGTCTTTATTAACCCCGGGAGGGAAAAACAGAGGCAGATTTTCTACTCCCGTGTTGTGTTAAACTTTTAAAGTACCTGCCAGATGTGTGTGTGTGTGTGTGTGTGTGTGTGTGTGTGTGTGCCAGCATAACTCTGGAATGCTTCAAGCAATTTCAAACAAACTTGGTACACAGATTACTTAATCCCTGCAAATAAATACTGTGGGGAGGTAAGACACTCCTAACACCCCTCGGGGTATGTGTTCTATTAGGATACAGCCTGTTGTGCCCTAAAATGGCTTCTACTGTACTGCCTTAAAATGGATTCTGCTGTACAGCGCTGTGGAGTTGCCATGGTAACGGCAGTACTCCGCAAGGGGGCTCCTTCTAGTAAGGGGGGGAAAGCCGACATTAAGAATTGCGGCAACATTCATGGAAGAAGGGTTGGGATAAATAAATACCCTGGCAGCGCCGGATTATCAGCTAGTTGTTTAATAATAACACATGAAACGAAAGAGAGAGAGAGAGAGAGAGAGAGATTATAGAGGAAAGAGAGAGAAAGGAGGGAAGAGAGGAGAAAGGGAGAAGGAACGGGTAAGGGAGTGTGATTATCTGTCATTAGCTGGCCATGGAATAAATATTTTACTTATTTTTCAGATTTATATAACATCTTTCCTCCAGGATTCCAGACAATATACAAATAGTTGTCGGAATGCTGTTACCTTCCCACCAAAGGTGGTTCCTATTTTTCTACTTGCTTTTTTACATGCTTTCGAACTCCCAGAAGCTGGGACAAGTAACAGCAGCTCACTCCGTTATGCAACACTAGGGATTTGAACCGCCGAACTGCCGACCTTTCTGATCGACAAGCTCAGCATCTTAGCCACTCAGCCATCATGTCCCTAGTACCCCATTAACTACCTTCTATCTACACCAGGGTTGGCGTTGATTCACTGGTATCTTTTCACAGCATTTTATTGCTGTCCAGAGTTCACAGCATGCTAGAAATCCTGACTTGTGGGAACACAGATCAAGTTTCAACTAGCCTGTTCGAGGCCTTTCACATCATGGTTTGTGGAGGATGGATCCTGCCCTTTAGTCATCCTTTTGTACCCTGGGTACAATTGTCCAGCTACTTTTGTTCCTATAACTCCCGTTGTGGTTGCAGACAAGGCCATCAGACCTTTAAGACTACGAGTCAAGCTTCTAGAGGCTTTATTTAGCATGCTGAAGCTCCATTTATATCACCCACTAGTTAGCAAAGCAATAGAGTACTCCAGCTTAAAAGAGATTAGAGAAAATTGTCCAGTACATATATTCTTTCTCTTTCCCATTTAGTGAATAATGAAACTAATAGCAGTCAATAGAGATAGATCAACTGAGTTTTGGGAACAGCAGTGTTTTCTAATCTAATCAAGGAGAGAAGCAACGTAGAAGTAAGAAGACATTTCCTAATAGTTAGAACAATTAATCCGTGGGATAACTTGCCTCCAAAAGTTTGGATGCTTCAACCCTGGAAGTTTTTAAGAAGAGATTGGACAACCATTTGTCTGAAATGGTATAGGGGTGTAATTGACGAACCTATGGCATGCGTGCAACCGGTGGCACGCAGAGCCCTCTCTGCGGGCATGCAAGCTGATGCCCCAGCTCAGCTCCACCACGCATGCACCTCCCACCGGCCAGCTGATTTTGGGATCTCTGTCATGCATGCACGGGGTGGGGCGCATGTGGGAGACACTCGCATGTGTGGCAGGGGGTTGTGCGTGCATGTGGGGGTGTGTGGCACCTCTCCCTGCAGCCCGTTTTTTGTCCCAGGAGGCTGCAGGGAGGCCTACTAGGCCCAAAATGGAGTGCGGGGTGTGTGGGGTGCAGCCCCTGCGGCCCATTTTTGGTCCTAGGAGGCTGTAGGGAGGCGTACTAGTCCCAAAATGGGCATTGGCGGGTTGCATGCGCATGCGTGGGGGCGAGGGGTGTCAGGCACACATTGCATTATGGCTAAGGTGACCAGACGTCCCGCTTTTGGCGGGACAGTCCCGATTTTTAACAATTTAAACGTCCCGTGGCGTTTCTAAAAAGTCCTGATTTTTTAAAAAATTTTTTACCAATGTTAAAATCTGGTCACCTTAATTATGGCTGCAGGCACGGGTGCACGCTATCACACACATGGGCGCTTTCAACATGCGGCAACAAAAAGGTTAGCCATAACTGGTATAGGGTTTCCCACCTAATCAGGGGGTTGGACCTCCAAGGTCCCTTCCAACTCAATTATTCTATTCTGTGATGCTTGATTTTTTTTCCCCCAGAGAATTTACTAGAGACTGTTAGAAAGTTTTAGGACATTCATAAAACCGATTATGGGATCCAAGCAAGAAATCATGGATCAATCTCTCAGCAGCATCAAACTTTTCTCAAATTATAGAAGTCAAAAAGAGGCCCTCATTTCTCCCCAAGCTCCCCACCCCCGGCCTGATTTTCGGACTATGTGTCAGTAAAAATATACCAATATACAATCGTATTTAAAGTTACATTTTAAAGTGGCTAGCGGTACAGCACCAGTCAACGATCTCGTTTCCTTTGGCTTAATTTAGCCCTGAACTCTTTGCATGACTCATTCTAACATCAACTATGAGAAACTACATAACCTCATGGAATTTGCGCTTCTTAGAAGACTTGTTGCCTTTGGCAAAGGAGGGCTGTATTGTACCCCTCGCAGATGTGGAACAGTCTCCTCAAAACATCATTTAGTATGTGCTTTCCTGCTATAGGATTATTCTGAGGGGAAAAAAGAGCGTGTTGCTTTGTCCTGTTTCATGCTAGACATGTAGATCTTAAAGGTCTTGAGAAGAATGGGTCTCTTGGGCCTCACGGAATTTAGCAAAAACGTTCAGCTGATGCTTTCAAGAAACAGCTTCCGACAGGACTGTGTGTCTGTAGTGGATTCTGCATGAACCCAAAAAAAATCTGCAAAATAGACTTTTGGCAGATCACTCAGATTCTCGTAAATCCATGTTTCTTTTTTTTTTAATCTTTCTTTTTCTTTAGAAAAGCAAGTTCCTGTTCCTTATGGTTGATAAGGCATTGGGAACAATGCTTTCTGAAATCTCACAAAGCTACAGGCAGGGGTGGGATTCGGTTGGTTCGGATCGGTTCGGGCGAACTGGATGCTAATTTTGCATCTGATTCATCGAACTGGTAGTTGGAAGGACTGGATAGCCCCGCCCAACAGGCTCCGCCCCTCCCAGGCCTGTAGAAGAGCCAAGGTGGCGCAGTGGTTAAATGCAGCACTGCAGGCTACTGCTAGATCAGCAGGTCAGCGGTTCAAATCTCACCGGCTCAGGGTTGACTCAGCCTTCCATCCTTCCGAGGTGGGTAAAATGAGGACCCAGATTGTTGGGGGCAATATGCTGACTCTCTGTAAACCGCTTAGAGAGGCCTGAAAGGCCTATGAAGCGGTATATAAGTCTACTGCTATTGTTTTGGATGGCAGGTAAGTGCAGGGCCCATACGGAGGCTCAGGGAGGGCGAAAAATGGATCTTCTGGAAGTTCCGGAAGTCCGGAAATGGACCTGTTTCCAGCCTCCGGAGGGCCTCTGGATCCTGGGGGAGGCCGTTTTCACCCTCCCAGAGGCTCAAGGAAAGTCTCCGGAGCCGGGGAAGGCCAAAAAATGGGCCTCCCAGAAGATCCGGAAACAGGCCTGTTTCTGGCCTCTGGAGATTCTTTGGAGCCTGGGGAAGGTTGTTTTCGCCCTCCCGGAGGCTCGAGAAAACCCTCTGGAGCCTGAGGAAGGCAAAAACGCCCCCCATGGTGCAGGAGCCCAAGTAGGCCACCCCCATGGCCATGCCCCCAGCAACCAGGCAGAGAACCTGTTGCTAAAAATTTTCATCCCACCCCTGGGTTCAGATCAGATGAATAAAACACATGGGGTTAGAAGATAGAGTTTCAATATACTATTTGCTTCTTTAATAGCACCCACAATTAATAGCCCTCATGTTGAACAATCATATGGGCATGGTTTTCATGAATTATTATAGGTAAGTGAATCCGGGATTTGCAAACACAGAAACTGGACTGTCTTCGGGCAAAGATCGCAATTGTTTGATTTTTCCTCAGTGGACGTACAGCCTACCTCTAATGGGATTAGTATGGATCCATCTTTGGAATGAGGCCAAAGAAAAAGAAAGAAAGAAAGAAAATATTTTTCCTATTCATAATCATTTGCATGGTGTCTGAAGAAAAAAGGAACCTAGATTTACTTTTTCCCCTCCTTGTTAGACGCTACCCACCTTGCAGAGAAATCTGTCTTAAATTCAACAAGATTGCATTGCAATCCAGATCATGAAAGCATTTAATGGGCACTTTACCATTGATTTCAGGTGGATATAAAATTTCCCATAAGATCCACCCAGCTAGATTACTTGTCTTGAATTAGTTAGATAAGCTTTTAGCAACTGAATGACCTAAACGGTGTGTTCAGATTGATTGATTGATTGATTATTGTTAGTTGTGAAGTCGTATCCGACCCATTGCGACCCCATGGACAACATTCCTCCCGGCCTTCCTGTTCTCTACCATCCTCTGGAGTCCATTTAAGCTCACACCTACTGCTTTTGTGACTCCATCCAGCCACCTCCTTCTCTGTCGTCCCCTTCTTCTTTTGCCCTCCGTCTTTCCCAGCATTAGGCTCTTCTCCAGGGAGTCCTTCCTTCTTATTAGGTGGCCAAAGTATTTGAGTTTCCTCTTCAGGATCTGGCCTTCTAAAGAGCAATCAGGGTTGATCTCCTCTAGGACTGACCAGTTTGATGGCCTTGCAGTCTAGGGGACTCACAGGCGTCTTCTCCGGCACAGAGTTCAAAGGCCTCCCTTCTTGGCGCTCAGCCTTTCTTATGGTCCAACCTTCACAGCCAGACATTACAACTGGGAAAACCATAGCCTCAATTATACGCACTTTTGTTGGCAGGGTGATGTCTCTGCTTTGAGTGATTGATTATAAGTCACCATGTCAGTCTAGTGCAATGGTTAAAGTAGTGGCCTAGAAACTGTGAATTTCACATGTCCCTTAGGCATAAATGCTGGCTGGGTGACTCTGGGCCAGTCACTCACTCTCACCGCAACCACCCTGCAAATATAGGAGGCATGAGAATTTAGTATATTTGGAATTTCTCATACTTAACTTGTCCTCAACCTGGACTTCAGATCTTCCAATGATGCACCCACCACAGCTGTAATTGAAGTGATTACCAATCCCAGAATTCTCCAGCCATCGGCAGGCTTATTCCCCAAAATAGTGTATGAATTATATCAATAAACAAAACTTGGAGCTCCATCCCAGCACATGATTGGGGAAAGTTAAATTAGATAGTAAATTGCCAAAAAACACATTCTTATTTAGTGTGTAAGGGGTGGGTCAGACTTCCCTAGCGGGTATTTCACATTAATTATAGTCTTCAAAAATCATGAAAGTTGGATGTGACCTTTGAAGCGCTAAAAATACAGTTCCTAATAATATAGAACCCTTTCCCTCCCTAAACTAAGCCATTCTGACTGTAAATTATGAGCCTAACAGCTGGCTGCCAATGAAGCTAAGTATTAATTGTGTGCTCACTACAATGCCTTGTGTAAATCAATATGAGCAACGAGCATGGTAGCCTTCTTCTCTAGACCAGGGTGATATAGATACCTTACCTACTATGGAAATAATTTAAGGCTGGCTGTCACATCTCTTGGACCAAGCATCATCCTTTGTCTCTTTGCCATAAACAAGAGGGTGGGGGGGGGGAGGCAGGGAATTGGGAAAATAATGCATTAAACAAAAAGCATAGCAAATTTTCCCAACTATGCTGGCAAAATCTGTTCTTCGCCATGAGTTTTCAGTCCTTCCCAAGCAGGTCAAAATTGTCCATGGTGATTCTCAGTCATCCAGGTCATAGTTGTCTCAAGGATGCTTTTTCAAAAGGCAACTGGACTGTTTTTTCTTGAGGAAAAAGGAGAAGGAGGATTAGAAGAGGAGGAGGAGGAGGAAGAAGAAGAGAAGGAGAAGGAGGAGGAGGAAGAGGAGGAGGAGAAGAAGAAGAGGAGGAGGAAGAAGAAGAGAGGAGGAGAAGGAGAGAAGAGGAGGAAAGGAAAGAAGAAGAGGAGGGGGACGAGAGGGAGAAGAAGAGGAAGAGGAAAAAGAGGAAGAAGAAATCGGTTCTGGCAGGATGGTGGAGGCGATGGAAGGACATCAGAGATGATATTCAGCAGGTTCTGACCAGGTCTGGAGAACCCGTAGTGGAAATTTTGAGTAGTTTGGAGAACCGGTAAATACCACCTCTGACTGGCCCCGTCCCCATTCTCTGCCTCCCGAGTCCCAGCTGATCAGGAGGAAATGGGGATTTTGCAGTATCCTTCCCCTGCCACGCCCACTAAGCCACACCCAGAGAACCGGTAGTAAAAAAAAATTGAATCCCACCACTGAAGGACATTTTGTCAGAATGAATCCTTCCATCGCCCCCACCCTCCTGCCAGAACCAATGAAGCTTTGTGGATGAGAAGCAGAGGTGGGTTCCTACCAGTTCGCACCTATTCGGTAGAACCAGTTCGTCAAATCTACCGAACCGGTTAGAAGAGGTTCCACCAGTGGACCCGGAAAGCAGGCCACACCCACAGAAGAGGTTCCAAAATTTTTTGAAACCCTCCACTGGTCCTTGGATGTGATTATTCTACACTATCATGCTCATATTTATAAAACTCAGTGCCTCTGTGAAAGGTAAGGATGACTACTGCGTTTGTGGGGCAATCAGAACATTGCGTGTGTTGAAGTTGTTTTAACGCAAACCAAAGATGCCTTTTAAAAAACAAGTTTACATCATATTCTTATGCATGCCAGTGCTGTGTGTGAGGTAATTTAAGGTGGTTCTGACAAGTGTCATCGGCATCTTCATATCCGGTCACATGGGCGGCAAGCCACTCCCATCCGGTCACATGGGTGGCAAGCCACTCCCACAAAGGAGGCCACACCCACAGAGTAGGTTCAAACAATTTTTGAAACCCGCCACTGATGAGAAGTGATACGTTTTCTTCTTCTTCCTCCTCCTCCTCCTCAAGAAAAAAACACACCAGCTGCCTTTTGAAAAACCACCTCTGAGGTCCAAATTGCTTTTGTGCTCATTTTGGTGGTAGTAGTGGTGGTGTCGCGCATAGCCAGACCCTTGCTGTGAGATCAGTGAGAGTGCTATTTTAATTGTTGCCGTTTTCGCAGGCAACGCTCTCCAACGGTCCGTGAGCTCCCTGACTACCCCATGCTTCCAACTCTGAAATGGTTGCATGTTCTTTTTCTTCCTTTCTTTTTCTTAACACGCATCTCTTCATTATTATAAAAGCCTCTTTGGCCACCCAAGTTTGTAAATTAGCGAAGGGGAAGAGATGGGGGGGAATTCCTTCCTGAAGTCTTTTCTTTGGGTTGAATTGAAGCGAGGGAAGCTATTATTCCTGACAAAATGAAGGAGAAAACAAGCGGGTTTAAAAAAAAAAAAAACACGTAGAATATTTTTTTGGTGTGGGGGGGAACGCGACAAAACCCGACAATAAGGTAAAATGCTAAAATGGTCATTGCTTGTCGGAAAAACGAAGTAGGCTTTATCTACTGGTCCGAGTAACCATAGAGATGTGACCTGGCAACTGACACTATTGATCAAAAATAGCTCCCTCCCCATAGCAAGCAGCTATGTGGGTAATTTTCATCAAGACCACAACAACACGCAGAACGAGAGAAACTGGCTCTTCTTTTTTAAAAAAAAGAAAGTATATGAAACAAAAATGCTTTTAGGGCAGTGGCTGGGCTCCCAAACCATGCTCAAATATATTGCGGTTTGTTTTTGTTTTGGCATCCGATCCTGTGCGAATCAACCATTTATGGAGTGTTTAGTAGTGGGGCCTCCGAAATACTGTATTTTATATACAGCCACATTGCTTTCTCCAAGGGGGACCATACCGCCTTTCTTTGGGTATTTCAAAATCAACTGAAAACTGTACTTCCTCAGTAGAGTTGGGTCCCTGATGATAAAGGGACAAAGGGAAGGGAGGAAGAAGGGAAGGGAAGGGAAAGGAAGGGAAGATTGGTTTATGGCCGTAGTGGGATTCACTTACCTTCCCTACCAGTTCACAAATGTAAGTGGGAAGAGAAGGAAAGGAAGGAGGGAGGGAGGGAGGGAGGGAGGAAGAAATGAAGGAAGGAAGGAAGGAAGGAAGGAAGGGAAGGGAAGGGAAGGGAAGGGAAGATTGGTTTACGGCCTTGGTGGGATTCACTTACCTTCCCTACCGGTTCACAAATGTAAGTGGGAAGAGAAGGAAAGGAAGGAAGGAGGGAGGGAGGGAGGGAGGAAGGAAGGAAGGAAGGAAGGAAGGAAGGAAGGAAGGAAGGAAGGAAGGAAGGAAGGAAGGAAGGAAAGGGAAGATTGGATTACGGCCGTGGTGGGATTCACTTACCTTCCCTACCGGTTCATAAATGTGAGCGCCCATGTGCTAGCTTCATGCCCACATGCCTCATCTGCACATGCGCACCACCTTCTGCGCATGCACACATCTTGTGCATTATGGTGGGGTGGGTGAGGAAGCCTCCCGCAGCTGTTGCTACCAGTTTGCCCAAACTGGAGCAAACTGGCTGAATACCAGCCTCTGGTTTACGGCATAGGATAATGTGGGAATCTAACCATTTGTATCTTATTAATTAAACCAGGGGTGTCAAACTTGCGTCATCATGTGACGTATTGGGACTTTCCCCCCCTTTCACTAACCCGGGCGTGGGTGTGGCCAGCGCATGACGCATCCAGACTGCAGGACACAAGTTTGACAGTCCTGCGCTAAACCATGGTCATATGTCTCCGCCTGTTGTGTGAGCTCAATAAATGGTCGCTAATGTTTAGGCACAACCCAGATGTTTTCATGTTGGCAATGGGAGATAAACAATCAAGCCAACCAAAGTTTTCTTCCAAAGTAAACAGATGGCAACTTCAGTTAACGTTGATGCTTGCATGAAATTAGTGCAACATTGCTCTTTCCAAGTGGCACACCTCCTTTCACGAAAGACACATGTAAACCAATTATATTATAACTCCGGGGCTGAACGAAATCTCTTAAACCCACTTGGCATGATTTCGGAAACTTAAATCCAGAGTTCAAGTCAGATCGACATGGCCCCAAACAGATATTTTGGGGGATTGGGGGTGGATGGCTTTCTAAACAGAGAAACATTTTCCATCAGCGAAGTTTCTCCCTGGTCTTTTTCAGTTGAAGTGAAAAGCAAAATAGGGGAAAAACCAACCAGCTGAAAACAAGGTTGATGTAATATAACAGAGCCTTGCTCCCTAAACCATGTTCCTGGCAGTAGATTGGATTACCTGTATATTGTACAATAAATGGGTTTAGAAATCCCTGCAGTAACTGCATTCATTTTTGCATGCATGGGGGGTAGGTGGGCAACATTTATATGTCACAAAGCCTTCGACAAAGGTTATTTCCATACTTAAATTGAGCAATGCATCGAAGCTGGCAAACGGAAAGGAAAGGCGGGGGGGGGGGGAACATTACAATGGTGCCTTTAAAAAAATTGCTTTATCTATTGATAGTTTTTGTCCCACACTCAAAGCAATTTCCAGAATACAGAAATGTGAAGCCGGGAAAGCCAGCGGAGTTCTAATTAAATCAGCAAAGGATTTCTTTATTTCACAGGAACAATGTGAGTCAAAAGTGATCGCTTCCATGAGGAAAAATTAAATTAAGCACGGTGTGAGGAGCCTGCCATCCCCAATGTATTTCCACATCTGATGTTTGTAATGGCTTTTATTCTCTTAATGGCTTCAATGAGAGAGGGGAATCTCTCTCTAAATATAGACGCCCAAAATCCTATTCTGGAAGAGAATACATTTTTAACCTCTTCTCTAAGGTTGAAATAATAGAAAAGCCCCTTCTCTCTTTCTTTTTTTAAAAAAAAATGGTTTCGGTGACAAAACCTGCCAAGTTAATAAATCCCCTTGTTTTAATATTTAATTACAGGAATCCAGGCTAATGCATGTAATGCACAGGCTGCCTTCATAAGCTTAATGATGGTGGGTAATTGCCCTAGAACAGGGTACGTATTAATTTTTTACAAATGGTCGGAGGAAATTAAATGAAGCAGCAGTGTTCTGTACTACTGGATGGAGACACCAACTCCCAGAATCCTTCGTGTTTGCCATATTCCTTCATGCATGAAAGAAAGCATTATTCCTGGTGCCTATAATCGTTTCTCTCTTTTTGGGGAAGGGTCGTGTTGTTTTTTTAAAAAAAATCTGCGTCTTGTAAGTCCACTATATCCACAGATTTTTACAACCCTTTGCTCCACGGTCTGCATTCACCTGAGTACGAAGTCCATTCGGTGGCTTTGTAATGGTTCTCCACTAGGCGAGGAGTTTGTCTTCCAGTTGATGTCAGAATAGTTTTTAAAAAGCCATAATTATTGTGGTGTGTTTCCTACACATCTTAGTTAATAGATTAGCAAAACGTTCATCTATTTCCTCTGGTTGATTGTGTGGCCTATAGTATATACCTATGGAGGGTGGGATTCAAACATTTTAGCAACCAGATCTCTGCCCAGTTGCTGGGTGGGTGTGGCCATGGTGGGTATGGCCTACTCAGCCTCCTGCACCACGGGGGGGGGGGGCGTTTTCACCCTTCCTAGGCTCTGGAGGCTTTCCTTGAGCCTCCAAGAGGGCAAAAATGGGCTCCCCCTGGGCTCCAGAGGCCGGAAACAGGCCCATTTCCAGATTTACGTAACTTCTGGGATGCCCATTTTTCACCCTCCCAAAGTCTCCACATAGGCTCTTTACTTACCTGGCATCAAAAATGGGCCACATGGAGACTCCTGGGAGGGGTGGGCGTGGCCAGCCAGTCCTTGCAACAATTGGTTCGGCAAACCAGATGTAAAATTAGCATCCAGTTCACCTGAACTGGTTCAAACCGGCTGAATCCCACCTTTGCACCTATGGCAATGTTGTTCTTTTTTCCTTTTATGTTGACCCAAATGCATTCAAGACTTACAGTTTATCACAATGTGATCTACAGTTTGACATGGGACTCTGCAGTCACACTGAGGGGAGGATATTATGCCTCCTTTATATGGAGAATACTGGCAGACGCAGTGTGAGGCGCAAATCTATATTCAGGATTCTCCATTACTGATGTGGTAGTTCAAAGCTGGCACCTTTTTTGTGGGGTCATTCAACAAATTTGACACTTTTTTCTCCTCCTATTTTCCTCACAACCACCCTGTGAGGTGGATTGGCCTGAGAGAGAGTGACTGGCTGAACATCATCCAGCTGACTTTCATAGTCAAGGCAGGACTTGAACGAGTCTCCTGCTTTCTAGCCTGGTGCCTTAACCACTAGACCAAATTGGCTCTCTATTGTAATTTTGTTATAAGGAGGCCATTCTTAAAAGGCCGTTTTGGGGAGGTCTGCAGAGTGCAAAAACTTTTCTTTTTATTTACCTCTTCAAAATCTTGGCACGTCTTATACTCCGGTTCCGTCTTATACTCCGAAAAATACGGTACCTATGAAAGAGGAGGGCTGAACCAAACTTTCAACGGCTTGATGTCTGCACCAGGTATGGGATGGAAGAAGATGGTAATAAAAGAAGAATGGGGAGTTGACAATCCACAAACTAATTTGTGTTGTTTCTGCAACACTGCAAAACTGTGACTCATGCATATGTTAATGAAATTGCAACGAAAGCTTTGGCTCCGTTTCATCAGTGTTGCTAGATTAAGGAGCAGCAGGCAAGGGGCTGGCATCTAGAAAATGCTAGGAAGGGGGTGGGCACCAATTTGCAATCTTCTCATTCAGAATAAAATTGTAGCAGGCTTGTTTATTGGCTGGAAGGCGCAGAGACCTGATTGTTCAAGCAAGAGCTGGTGCCACAGTGCTATCTTATGATATGCAGCTGCAAGCCCACTACAGGTGGTCCTTGACTTACGGCCATAACTGAGCCCCAAATTTCTGTTGTTAAGTGAGACATTTGTTCAGTGAGTTTTGCCCCATTTTAGGATCTTTCTTGCCACCGTTGTTAAGTGAATCAGTGCCGTTGATAAGTTGGGAACAGGGTTGTTAAGTGAATCTGGCTTCCCAATGATGTGGCTTGTCAAAAGGGGATCACATGACCTTGGGGGATTCAACCGGTTTGGACCGGTTCGGGTGAACTGATGATCAGCTGGGAGCGAATCAGTTCGCCCCGATGTTCAGATGGGCCCACCTGCCCTCCTGTGCTATTTTCCTATCTTTACCTTCAACTCTGTAACTCCTCCGAAGAAACCAGGAAGTGAAGCTTTCTTCAAACTGCGCACGGGCATATCAGGCATGCCTCATTCAACATCCAAGAAAGGAAAACCCCAAACTGCATTTATTTAGAGAAAAGGTACTTTTACTGGATATGAAATGAAAACAGCAAAAGTGAAGCAAGATCTGAGGCAAAAAAAGCACAAACTGGTACATATCAAACATTTACCCAAATCCCTCCCCACAGCTACTCTGGCCTTTCTAGGAGCCTGAGGAGAGCAAATACGGCCTTCCCCACCACCCCCAGAGGCCCATCGGAGGCTGAAAACTGCCTGTTTCCTGACTTCTTATAGTCCCAGACAGTGGTGGGTTTCAAAAATTGTTCAAACCTACTCTGTGGGTGTGGCCTCCTTTGTGGGAGTGGCTTGCCGCCCATGTGGCCGGATATGAAGATGCCGACGACATTTGTCAGAACCACCTTAAATTGCCTCACACACAGCACTGGCATGCATAAGAATATGATGTAAACTTGTTTTTTAAAAGGCATCTTTGGTTTGCGTTAAAACAACTTCAACACACGCAATGTTCTGATTGCACCACAAACTCAGGAGTCATCCTTACCTTTCACAGAGGCACTGAGTTCTATAAATATGAGCATGATAGTGTAGGATAATCATATCCAAGGACCAGTGGTGGGTTTCAAAAAACTTTGAAGGTTTGAAGGTTTGAAGGTTTATTGGGATTTATATGCCGCCCTTTTCCCTGAGGGGACTCAGGGCGGCTTACAACCACAGGGGAGGGGGGTGCAAGGTCAAAAACAAAACAATATGTGCACAAAGAAAAAATAATAAAACACAACTTTCATTCAGCGATCAAACACTCGGGCGGGTAATTGGAAACCTATCCCCAGGCCTGCTGGGAGAGCCAGATCTTGAGGGCTGCGCGGAAGGTCTGGATAGTGGTGAGGGTACGGATCTCCATGGGGAGCTCGTTCCACAGGGTCGGGGCGGCAACAGAAAAGGCTCTCCTCCGTGTGGTCGCCAGTCGACATTGACTGGCAGATGGAATTCGGAGGAGGCCCAGTCTGTGCGATCTAATTGGTCGATTTAGGGAGGTAATCGGCAGAAGGCGGTCTCTCAAGTACCCAGACCCGCTACCATGGAGTGCTTTAAAGATGGTCATCAGTATCCTGAAGCGCACCCGGAGACCAACAGGCAGCCAATGCAGCTCGCGGAGGACAGGTGTAACGTGGGCGAACCGCGGTGCGCCCACTATCACTCGCGCGGCTGCATTTTGGACTAGCTGCAGTCGCCGGATGCACTTCAGGGGCAACCCCATGTAGAGCCCATTGCAGTATTCCAGTCTAGAGATCACAAGGGCTCGAGTGACTGTTGTGAGAGCCCCCCGGTCTAGGTAGGGCCGCAACTGGCGGACCAGGCGAACCTGGGCAAATGCCCCCCTGGTCACAGCTGACAGCTGGTGATCGAAGTCAGCTGTGGGTCCAGGAGGACTCCTAAGTTGCGGACCCTATCTGAGGGGTATAAAATTTGACCCCCCAGCCTAAGCGTTGGTATATTAGCCAAATTATTGGGGGGGAAACACAACAGCCACTCGGTCTTATCCGGGTTGAGTACCAGTTTGTTAGCACTCATCCAGTTCCTAACGGCCTCCAAACCCTGGTTCATCACGTCCACCGCTTCATTGAGTTGGCACGGGGCGGACAGATACAATTGCGTATCGTCCGCATATTGATGGTATTTTATCCCGTGCCTCCGAATGATCTCGCCCAGCGGTTTCATGTATATGTTAAATAGTAGGGGGGATAGGACCGAACCCTGAGGTACCCCACATGTTAGGGGCCTCGGGGACGATCTCTGCCCCCCGACCAACACCGACTGCGACCTGTCCGAGAGGTAGGAGGAGAACCACCGCAGAACAGTGCCTCCCACTCCCACCTCCCGCAGTCGTCGCAGAAGGATACCATGGTCGATGGTATCGAAAGCCGCTGAGAGGTCAAGGAGAACCAGGATGGACGCATAGCCTCCATCTCTGGCTCTGACTTTGGAAGCTCTTCTGTAGGTGTGGCCTGCTTTCCGGGTCCACTGGTGGAACCTCTTCTAACCGGTTCGGTAGATTTGACAAACCAGTTCTACCGAATAGGTGCGAACTGGTAGAAACCCACCTCTGGTCCCAGAAGGCCCAAATATCAGCAAGCAGAGCTCGCGTGCCCACCAATATGGCTCAACGTGCCACCCGTGGCACCCATGCCATGGGTTCGCCATCTCGGGTATAGGATATGTTAGTATCATTATTATTGTTCTGTTTACCATAAGAAGTCAGTTAATAAAACTGTGCAAGAATCATTCAGCTTCCAGTAACGCCACCATCAAAACGCACCTGATCATTTTGGACCAAGAGAGATCTCTTTCCTCTAAAAAGAGCACATTTGCTCAAGCTTCATGGAATGTTATGTCCTTGTTTACCTTCCTGTGTTAGTGGTGGCAGTTGAATCTGGTGGAGGGCAAAGGTGCCTGGAATCCCTAATGCCCAGCTTGGTGCATGCTATTCTTGCTTTAATGCAGTGATCCAATTAACCTTTTGGCAGAATGAAAATGACCTTCAGTTGGCCCAGCGACCTCCAACGCTGCAGGTTGTTAACTTTAAGCAAGCTTTTTGAGATGGCCACAGAACAACATCTGTTAAAAGTGACCAAGGGTCAAATCCATTTAAGTTAACTGGACCACACGTGGCTGATTGGACAGCCTTATACAGTGTGGCAAGAGGAAGAAAGGAGTAGATTTGAAACTCCAAGGTTGAATAACAGTAATGCATTAAGAGAATTGGAAGGGATCTTGTAGGTCATCTAGTCCAACCCCCTGCCCAAGCAGGAGATCCCACAACATTTCTGACAGATGGCAGTCAAGTCTCTTCTTGAAAGCCTCCAGTGATGAAGCTCTCACAACTTCTGAAGGCAACTTCTGTTCCATGGGTTGATTGTTCTCGCTGTCAAAAAAAATTCTCCTTATTTCCAGGTTGAATCTCTCCTTGTTCAGTTTCCATCCATTCATTCTTCCTTGTCTGGCCTTCAGATGCTTTGGAAAATAGCTTGAAGGGAGGAAAGAAGGAAATGTAACCTTTGTCTATTTTTGATCTTGACTGTCTTCAAGCTTTAACGAAGCTTAACTATCACTTCCCAAGGAATGTGGACTTTCAGATGAGGAAGAAGGAGATTTCCTATATGTACCTTTCCCTAGCTTCTCATGCATCCATTCAAAACTGCTGAAAAGGGATGGTTTTTCCTCTTGGTTTTGACCTGAAGAAGAATATCTTAGAGTGCTCGTAGTTTTATACAAGGACAGATCCTCTGAATTTCCAATTAATAATTCTTGGAGGTACTTGGATTATAATTACTAAAGCCTGTTGCCAAAGTTATCATTATTTTTAAGTGGGAAAACATTGTAGTTCTGGCTCCAATATAAGACTGTCATAGGTAAAACCAAAAAACAGGAACCTTAAAAAATGCAGAATAAAATATAGAATAACAGAGTTGGAAGAGAACTTGGAGGTCTTCTAGTCCAACCTTCTACCCAAAGCAGGAGACTCGATACCAGTCAGGAGTAGGATTTGGGGGTTCTCTAAACTGCACAGAATCTTAGCTAAAGGCTCTCCCAAACCCCCAGCTGCCCACCTCTAGATACATATGAACAACATGTAGACCTTTGACTATTGATTTGAGCTGAAACATCAATCTCAATGATGTAGTTGTTTTATTGGTGAGATGGGTGGCATATAAATGAGAGAGAGAGAGAGGGAGAGAGAGAGAGAGTTTAATTTCATTTCCTCGTGCATTTAGAATGAACACAGCAGATGAGATTTTTTGCCTCTTATTTTGATCTCTGCAACGCCAAAACCTTTCCTAAAAAAAAATTGTCCATAGATCTTTTTCTTTAGCCCTTTCCTTCTGGAGGGGGGGGGGAACAAAAAAAATGAACATGTTGATGAACTGCATTAACATACTGCATTAAGATGGGTAACGTGGTAATTATTTTTGCATAATCAATATCATCAAGTTCTTTTTTTTGAGCCTCCTTTGGTGTTTATTTACATTTATATCGGAGGCGTCAGATTCTATCAGGAGCAAAACCGATTTTCTCTCTGAACTCTTCATCTTACCTTCAATTCCCCCCTTACATCCATTTGGGTTCTGCTTAGCATCTCTGCTTTGCGTTTGGCGTAGGAGTCTTGGTTGTGTAAAACAAGCTTTTTAGTGCACCAAGGCGTGAAAGAACAGGAGGGTCTTATATTAATTGCTGTTACGCTGATGATTATTTATGATAATTATTTATTTTCCAAGCCATTTCTGTTTATGATGTGATGTATTTGAGCCCTAAGGACATTAGGTACATTATTCATTGGATACATTAGTCAGAACATGTATGTGTATAAAGAACTAATGATCCATATTAAATTAATGATGCTATAAAAAAGAAAAATGTGCCCCCTATACCACCCAGCTAAGGAAGACAACTCTGGTTTTAGAGGGACCCTGGGAAGGGGAGCAGAAATCTAATCAAATGAAGCATTGGACTGTTCCACTCTCCAAATTTTCATTTCTCGAAATGTGCTTGTACACAATGTTGGTTTTTATTAAAACAAATTAATTCAGTCATTAAGGAATCATACGGCAAGTGTCTCATAAGTCAGGACCTTCAGTGTAACAAATTGATTAAATGACTGTGTAATAGTCTCTTTAAACAAATCTAGTGTAACAAGTTAATAGATCTGCTCAATTACTATGCTGGAGTGGTGGGAACGCAGGGCTTGGTCATTAAACCTTGGGCGACTTGTTCTTGAGGATTTTCTGTAGGTTCCTTGCTGTGAAAGGAGGGGGAAATTAAAATACCCACTGAAAATTGATTGCTAGCCTGCCAATAAATATTTTAAAAAAGCAGAGTTGGTGGCGGTGAATTAGAAACGCAGAACAAGAAGGAGGGAGGGAGAAACTTCTAAAGTAAGGGATTTTACGAAATATACAGTATATTCATGAAACTGCTATATCAAGGGCTCTGTTTTATACCTATTGTCAGGGCTCCAAATAGCATCCAAAATTAAATCAGAATCCAAGGCAAAGTATTCCTCAAAGTTCCAATTTATTAAGAGAGTCGTGTTGGCATATCTGGGAAAACCCGAATCTGAAAGCTTCCCGGTTTCCCCCATCCAGTTGAAAGTTCAAAATCTTGCCCCCACACCCACCAATCCATCTCATGGTCCAATCATCCACTGCCATGCTGGCAGTTCCACCCATCCAGTTCCGGTCAGGTGCAGAAGTTCAAAGACAAAGGATGACCTTGGCTTTCTAGAAAGAATTTTGTTAAGGCTACATATCATCTAACTCCATACAATCCTGCCCTCCCATTTTCCCACAATGGAAAATGCATCATAGAATAATAGAAAGTGTGGCAGGCGAAAGATATAAAAGAAAAGATGGCTACAGGCCTGACACCTACTATAAGTCAGCCTCACTTAAATACCCTACATCAGAGGTCCCCAACTCCGGGCCACAATATCAGTCTGCAACCCGTTGGGAATCGGGCCACACAAGCAGCGAGTGAGCGTGCAAAGCTTTATTCACGCATGCAGGGATTAGGTTGTGTGCATGAAAATATCCCCTGCTCCTCTCATCACCGCCATTGCTGCTGGTCTGTGGAGCCAATAAGGTTGGGAATCACTGTCCTACATGGATTAGACTAATAGTACTTAATAAGGAGCTAAGAGCTACATTTAACCTTCTTGTGAGGATTAGGGAAAGGCTGGACCAGGGGTCAGCAACCTTAAACACTCAAAGAGCCACAAAGGTCCTAACCGGAAGCCCCCCCCCATTCAATTCTGGAGCCGACCGGAAGTCCGGTTCCCCCACCATAGAGCCTCTTCCTAACGTGGTGTCCTTTTTCCTCTACCTGTCCTAACAGAAAGCCCTATCAATTGTGAAGCGACAGGGAGCCGCAGCAGAGGGATGAAAGAGCCACATGCAGCTCCAGAGCTGAAGGTTGCTGACCAATGGGCTGGACAATTCACTGGGTCCCTAGCCTCCAGATCTCTGGTGAAATTTCGGGAACTCATTGCTAATTGAAATAACTGGCCTATTCTGAAATAACACCCCTGTTCTGCATCATCATCATAGCTAGATGATGTAGCTAGATTTGTAGAAAAGCAGCAGAAATGAGAGGTCAGAGTCAAACACACCATCAGTTTAGAATTCCTGTGTTGCCACAAGAGATCCAAGGCCACGCCCCTTTGAATTTCATTTAACCTTATCTAGGGCCAATTTATTGCCGTTAATTCATCAGATTCCTATGTATGGGTTTGAAAAAAATCTTCTATGCTGCAACTTTACAAAGTTGATTCTTTGCGCCTGACAAATTTTGGAATAAGGTATTTCTTCTTTTGAGTTCTCCTCTTCTCTATATTTCCAGCAATATGTGCTAGAACCGATCTGGGACCTATAAGCACCATCCCAGTTTAAGCTTAGCCTCTTCTGAAGCCTACTGATACATTGCAGAGAAATATCAAATAATTACTAGTCAGCCACAAAGAAATGAGCCTGCCACAGTGATGGATAAATCAGTCCGTGTTGGTTTCACTTTGTTCCCGTTTCCTCTAACATTAATTTCAGACTTTTTCTTCTTCTACTGGTGAATTTTATGTTTTTGAACAGTCTGTGTGAAAACAGTTATGCGTTTTCAAGGACATGCCTTCTAAGACATCTCATGTTTTTCCTAGTGCATATATACGTAGGTAACTAGCTGGATACCTGTGATTCACGATGAAACTATATGATTGGGCAATGCAGGAGAAATCCAGTTCACTCCGGTTTGTTGGCTCGGTGGTAGTCAGTGATTGAAACACATAAGGGAATATTGCTCCCGCCGCCTTGAGTCCGGAAGCAGTTCCATAGGTGAAAGGCATAGACATTTTGGTGAGGTACCGACGTTTAGTTCTGTAAGGTGTCCCAGATCGCTCCTGAGTGAAGAACTGGAACATCTGTCAGTTTAAACTGAGGTAACAGAATGTTAGGCAACTGGCAGTTGGAACAGAGTTCTTTTCAGGTGGGGAGGGGGAGTAGAACTCCCTAGCATCAAAGTGTGTTAATTAACCACTGTATAAGAAATACTAATGATCTAATGGTCATTTCGAAAAATTCTTTCTTACCAAGCACCTAGAAGCCAAGTGAAACATACGTGACAAATTTCAAGTTTGTGGGCTTTACGGTTCTGGAGATTTCGTGATGAGTGAGTGGTATTTTGCTTATATATAGGCAGGTAGGTAGGTGGATATGGAGATGGAGATGGAGATGGATAGACAGACAGACAGACAGATGATGATA